>NW_021425485.1:0-159160 GCF_001605985.2 Dendrobium catenatum
ACGGTACGATCAGACAGTTATCTCCTATTAAGATCAACATGGAACGAATAGGAACTGGCTTGAAAAATTTTCTAAAGTCCTATTCGTCCGCGACTTAAATATATAAAAATCGTACGGGAAGATTTGCTCTCTTTAACATTTTCGTCAACTCGATAATTAAATTATCATTACATGAACGATTTGCTGCTCTGTAAGATTTCGATCCAGACGAAATTAATTATCATCTAGGATAGATCTGGTTCTTAGTAAGATTTCGTCTTCCAAACCGAAATTAAATTATCGTACATGACTTATTTGCTCGCTGTAAGATTTTTGTCCAGACGAAAACAAATTTTCTACAAGGACGATTTTGTTCTTCTGATAGCATTATCGTCCGAACAGACAAATTTTGGTCTAGTAGGATGATACAACCGAACTTAAGACGGTTTCTCTTGGCAGTTATTGGAAACCGACCTTGTAATAACCGTTCGACCGGACGAACTTGGTTCATACGGGTAGATCAGCTTGTACGAAAACATTTCGTACACATATATAAATAGGTACGTTTCAAGGCTTTTAAGTAATATCGTCCAGGATGATCCACGATCGTATGGGACGATCCACTGTGTACAAGAATTGAAACTTGCAGTTTTTGGGCGGCTTTTTCTTATCTTTTGTATTTATAGTCCAAATTAGACTTCCACCCAAATCTTTTTGTCATTTGATCTCGTGCCTTTTGAAAGAATAGCCAAGGAGAGAGTGTAAGAGTGCATTCAAATAAGGATTCGTACCCACTGGAGCGTGAAGGCTTCACTTGGAGTTTAAAGGTAAGAATCTCTACTTGTGAATTGGGATTACTTCACTCTTTTCTTTCTTCCTTCTAGATTCTTGTGAAAGATCTGTCAAGGAGATCTGGTTCCTCTACCGACACTTGGAGAGTGTGAACAGCCGAAGGGTTCGTTGCCTACACTTGGAGAGTGTTAACCAGCCGAAGGGTTCTCTGCCACACTAGGAGAGTGTGAAAAGATGAAGGGTTCTCTTCCACACTAGGAGAGTGTGAAAGGACGAAGGGTTCTCTGCCTACACTAGGAGAGTGTGAAAGGACGAAGGGTTCTCTACCCACACCTAGGAGAGTGTGAAAGGACGGATGGTTTCTCGCCAAACACTGGGGATTGTGTAAAAGGATGATGGTTCTGCCGCACAGCGGTAGTGGTGAAAACGAGTTTTTTTGTAAGGATTCTCCACCTTGCTGTGGGTGGCAAAAGGAGAGTCACTATTGGTAATTAGTGAAATACTCAGAGGGTGCTCTGGGGAGTTAGATGTATGTCTGGTTTAGACCGAACCACTATAAATCTGGTGTCATTTACTTTACTGTTTTTATTTTTCTGCATTTTATTTTTGGTTTAAAAAACTCTGTGGTTGAAAAACGTTTTCTATAAAAAAAATTTTCATTTCGGTTCAACACTTTTTCAAAGAGGGTTTAAATTTTTAAACTACCAATTCACCCCCCTCTTAGTAGCCTTGTGACATTAACTTAGGTCTAACAACCTATTTACTAGACTCAACACATGCTTGTCAAATGAGACTCCTTAAATGGAGACCAGATTTTGATGTCTGTTAGGAGTCCTAGATTTCTCCTGTTTTGGTTTCTTTCCCTAATCTAAGGCTTCATTCTTTAATTCACAAATTCTCTTTGGTCTTTCATGTATTCTTTGTAGGCCATTACAAACTGACCAGGCAATGACATTGGTTTCTCATCCATTGATGGCTCATGTTTTAGTTGAGTTAGATATTTCTAAAAAGAACCCTACTGAGATTTGGTTAGGATACAAATTAAATGGTTATTTTCAAAATTTCAAATTTTAAAACTTTTCTATCTTTTGCTCAGACTGTAAGATGCACAGGCATGGTTTGAGTGAGTGTTTTAAATTGCATCCACATCTTAAGAAGGAGAAAGAAATTGATAGGCAGTCCAAGGTGAAAGAGGATATTTTGAATGACCATGTTTATATTGAATTGAAACATAATATTTTGGAGGCTAATGATGAGATAGCTCAGGGTGATAAGGTGGTTATTCTTCAGCCTAGTTTAATTCAGATCGATCTTACCTCTTCTAATGGGGGTGAATTTCTTAGTGATCTAAGTTTGGATCCCAAATGGAATTCCATAATGTGTTCTGATCTCTCAAGAGGGGAGAAACAAATGTTACCTTCCAATTCTAATAGCATTATTGTGCCTTCTTCTTCATCTAATCCTTGTGTTTCAAAGCAAACTTTATCTGATATGGTTTTTATTGATGTTGAGACTAACTATTCTAATCAGCCTCAATCTCATATTATGAAATGGCAGGTTAATGAGCTGATTACTGAAAGAGCTGAGCCTATAATGCCAGAGCTTGATTTGCCCCAAGTAAGATTGAATATTGTCCAAACTGAGAAAGTGAGGGAAATTAGTGGAGTTGTTGTGAATATTGAATCCATTGTGGAAGATGGTTTTTTATTTGTGGAAGGTGAGTTTACTCTTTCTAAGGAGCATTCAGGTTTGATAAATGAAAGTATCCTTCCTTTAACTGATAAATATCATAGAGATGCTTTTACAGACATGTAGGTGGATATGTTGGCTAAATGTTTTGCTAGAGATGATAATAATATGAGCTTTTCTAAGTTTCGTGGTAAGAGAGGTATCCATTGTGGAAGATGGTGTTTTATTTGTGGAAAGTGAGTTTCCTCTTTCTAAGGAGCATTCAGGTTTGATAAATGAAAGTAGCCTTCCTTTAACTGATAAATATCATAGAGATGCTTTTACGGACATGGAGGTGGATATGTTGGCTAAATGTTTTGCTAGATATGATAATAATATGAGCTTTTCTAAGTTTCGTGGTAAGAGAGGTAGAAAACCAAAGAATGCTATTTTATAATCGCCTAGAAACAGACATTCGCATACTTATCATTAATCATTATTTTTTTATGTTTAACGCTATTATTTGGAATGTTAGGGGTATTGGATTCCCTTCATCTAAGGTTAGAGTTAAAACTTTATGTCGTATTCATAATGTGTCTGTTCTTGTCTTGCTTGAGCCACTTATTTCTACTGATAAATTACTTGGTACTGCTAAATTTCTAGGTTTTAAACATGCTAAGTCAAATGTAGCTAATAAATTTTGGGTTTTTCAGAATGATTTTGTTATAATAGATATCATTGGGGATTTTACTCAAGTCTTACAATGTAATGTTGAAAGTTCTAGTTTCTAATGTTGTGGTTCATTTATTTATGTTGCCTCCTCTCATTATACTAGAATGATTTTTTGGGATAAAATTATCCATTTTCATAGTATTTGGAATCTTCCTTGGCTTGTTGGTGGTAATTTTAATACTATAACTAACCCTTCTTAACACATAGGGGGATCTCACCCTATCTATTAATCGACGGAGGATTTAAATGGTGTGATTTTGGATTGCAACCTTAATGATATTGGTTTTTCTGGCAATAATTTCACTTGGCATCATGGGCATTTGTGGCAAAGGTTAGATAGGGTTTTATTCAATGATGTTTAGCTTAATTATTTTGATTTTACTAATCTTGAGAATCTTAGTCGTATCCTCTCTGATCATTCTCCTCTTCTTATTAAAATTAAGAATAGAGCTATGGTTTTTTCTTCCCAATTTGGATTACAATATATGTGGTTGCTTCATGAATCTTTTTTGGATGTGGCTAAGAATAATTGGCAGACCCCAGTTTTTCCTGATAACTCTAGCTATGGTATGAATACACTTTGGCTTAAGTTGAAAAGATTTAAGCAAGTTTTAAATTGGTGGAACCATAATGTTTTAGAAAATCTTTTTCCTAACATTTTAATTGTGGAAGATAAGGTGAATTCTTATTAGAGTCAATGTAAGTTGGTTCCTTCTAATACCAACTTCTATTTTTTAAAAGATGCTAAGGATGAGCTTTATAAATTACAAGCTCAAGAAGAAATTTTTTTGGAAGAAAAAAGTGGTTATTAAACATATGGTTTAATTTGATAACAATACTAAATACTTTCATGTATTGGTTAAAAAGAAATGTGTTATTAATTGCATTCATAAAATTAATCATGTTGATGGCTCTGTTACTAAGGATGATGCTGAAATTGCTAATATGGTTGTTCATTATTTTCAAAATCATCTTAATAAAACCTTTAATCCTTATATTATTGATAATCCTTCTATCATTCCTAATCTATTTTTTATTGATGATAATATTGGTTTGTCTAAATCTCCTTCTCTTGAGAAGATTAAGGATATGGTTTTTGGTATGAATGGTGATTTTATTGCTGGTCCGGATGGTTTCACCACAAAGTTTTCTTAGAGAACTTGGCCTATTATTTATAATGATCTTTTTCTTTGTTGTCACTAATTTCTTTAATGGCAATCCTATTCCTAAGTTTTTTACTTCTACTTATATTGTGCTTATTCCCAAGAACAACTCTATGTGTTCTTGGTAAGACTTTAAACCTATTAGTTTGTGTGCTTTCTTTTATAAACTGCTTTCTAAAATTTTGATTAATCTGTTAACTATTTTTTTACTTATGCTTATTTCTCTTTTTGAAATGGGCTTTGTTAAAGGGCAGGATATTGCAGACAATATCCTTTTGGCACAATAGTTTTATCAAGACTTGGATGTGTAGGTTAGAGGTGGTAATATGATTCTAAAACTGGATATTGCTAAAGCTTATGATCATATTAATTGGAATGTTATTTATAATATCTTGAATTTATTTGGTTTCGATTAAAATTTCATAAGCCTCATTAAGAATTGCATTAAAAGCCCTTATTTCTCTTTCATTGTGAATGGTAAGAGCCATGGCTTTTTTAAGGCTTCTCATGGGCTGAGACAAGGGGATCCTATTTCTCCTGCTATCTTTATTTTTGTTTTTGATTACTAGTCTAGAGGTCTTGCTAATCTTTTTGATAAGTATCCTAGCCTCTACTTCAGAATGATAGGTGGTATTAATGGGATTAAAAATAAGGAATTAATTACAAAGAAAACCCATATTTCTCTATCATTTATGTTTCGATGATGATTTCATTATTTTTATGAATGCTTTAATAAATAAGATTAATATACTCGTGTGTTTCTTTAACCATTTTGAATTGATAAATGGTTTGGCTTTTAATAAGCATAAGTGTTATTTTATTGCTGCTAAGAAAGTTCCTTTTGATCGTGTGTGGCTACCAAGAATTTAACTTGTTTTAGCCATGGTCTTTTACCTTTAAAGTATTTGGGTGTGCCACTTTATAAGGGTAGAAAGAAGTCCTTTCTTTTTCAGGATTTAATTATTGTGATGCAGAATAGACTTTCTACCTAGGATTCTAATTTTTTAAGTTTTGGTGGTTGGCTTATTCTTATCAAGAGTATTCTTTATTCTATGCATGTTTATAGTTTTCAAACTTTACTTACTACTAAGATTGTGTGCAATAGGATTGGTAGAATTTTTAATAATTTTTTTTTTTTAAGTATGGGTAGTAGTTCTAAAATTTATTGGTCTTCCTGGAATAAATGTTGTGGGACTTTAAATGAAGGGGCTTAAGGGGGTAAGTCTATGTATGATTTGTCATATACTTTTTATTTCAAGTTATGGTACAATCATCATGCCAATGTGAGTCTTTGGGCTAATTTTTTGGTGGCCAAGTATTGTAGGCGGAGGCATCCCACCATGTGTTGCTTCAGTAAAGGAAATTCTAAAGTCTAACAGCATCTTTAATATGTTAAATGGGTTGCTGAGCCTTCTATTGTGTAGGGTCTTAGTAATGGTAAAATTTTCTTTTGGAAAGATCGTTGGTTAGTTGGCCATTCGATAGACTCTTTAACTAATATTTTTTCCAATGCTACTGTGAAGGTGAATTATTTTTCTCTAATAATGGTTAGGATTTGGAGAGACTTTCTAGTGTTCTTCCTTATTTCATTATTCAACATATTTTAAAGATCCCTCTAAACATTTATTTGAATGATGTGTTGCTCTATGCTTTGACTAAAGATGGTTGTCTTAGATTAAAAGATGCCTTGCATTTGTTTAGAGCTAAGCATGAAACTTCCAAGCTTTTTCATATGATATGGCATAAAAGCATTCTCTCTATGGTATCTATTTTTATTTGGATAATTTTATATATGCTTATCCTATGGATGAGGATTTGATGAAAAGAGGTTTTATCCTCCCTTCTAAATGCCAATGTTGCTAACATGTAGACAATATGCATCATGTTTTCATTTTCGGCCCTTAGCTATAAAAGTTTGGAATTATTTTGTGGACATCTTTCATTTTAACTTTTTTAATGCTATGGGTTCTATTAATTCTATTCTTAAATGTTGGTTTGCTAATGCCAACGGCCACGTTAGAAATGTGATTCCTTCTCTTATCATTTAGTTCTTATGGTTGGAGAGAAAAAATTCTCATTTCAATGGGGTGGTTATGAACTATCAGAGAATCATCCATAATATTAAGGAAAAAGTGTTGGCTCTTTACTCTTCTAATTTACTTTATACCAAGAATTTTAAAAACTATTTTTTTACCACGGCTTATTTTGGTATTAACTTGGAGGTGGATATTTTTTATAAATTTCCTAGGTGTATTTCTTGGGTGAAGCCTCCTCTCAACTTTATTAAGTTGAATATTGCTAGTGCGAGAATGGATTCTAAAGTTGGTTGTGGTGGTGTTATTAGAGATCATAATGGTAATATATTTTTGGTTTTGCAAGTTTGGTTGCAAATGGTGATGATAATTTTGCTATTACTTATGTTGTGCTTCATGGATTAAGTCTTTGTTCCAATCTTCATTACATGAATATTTTGGTGGAGATTAGTTCTTACTTTGGTTATAATTAGTAAGGAGGATAAAGTTTGTTCCTCTGTTGATTTATATGGGGAGGGACATTAGGAATTTATTGAGTATTTTAAACTGCTCATTCTATGTTATTCTTGAGGAAGGGAATGTTTGTGCTCAGCCGATTGCTAGATGGGGTTGTGGTCTGAATGCTATAACTGATCTTTCAGTTTTTAATCTTCCTTTTCTGGTTAAAGGCCTCTAAATATTGGATCAAATTAGTTTATCTTATGTTACATCTTAGTGTTTGTGGTGTTGTTCCTCTCTGGTGGTTGTGGGGTTCCACCAGGCATTTTCACTCTACTTTATTTTTTCAGGTTGGACTGTCTGCTTCTCGTTTGATGGTTGCTATTTTATGTTGCTTAGGGAACTATTTTTGGTGTATCCTGAGTATTTTCATTTTTTTTTTGGTATATGTCCTTCTATTGTTTCATGGTGTTGTGTTATCTACTGGGTCCTCATATTATGTGGATGTTAAAGGTTGGACCATTCCATCCTATTATAATTATAAAGGATTTGGTTGCATTGAGTTATGTGTTATTGTTAGGTGTTGTTATTTCTGCTGGCTGAATACCTTTGTTGATTATGAGATGTTTTCCCTTTGTTATCTTTGGGAGCCCGTGTTCAATGCAGCTGCAGATCTGTGTGCTTCATATTTTGTTATTTTCCTTATATCATTTCTAATCCTTTAGAATTTTGGTGGTTTATCCTATTCCTTATTTCTATGCTTTTTCCTTTTTCTATTGTCTAGTGCTAGTTTTGCTGGTGCTTTTTTTGGGACTTACTACCTAGTACCTTATTAGGTAGGTGCTGGCCTGGTGTATTCTTATATATGTTGGCTTTGGTCTGCTAGAATTTGGCGGGGTGGGTTGTTTTTTTTCCTATTGGTGGGGGTTGGTTTCCCCTGGGTATCCTGCAGCTGGTACCCATCTTTATGCTGGGGTCTTTTGTTGCATAATTTTCTAGATGGTTGGTTTAAGTATTTGGCCTTATTACCTAAAGGCGTGGTTGGGCAAGTCCTGGACTGGTTGTATTATTTTTGTGTTGGTCTTAATTTCTTGGAGTGCTTCTGTCATTTGGATGGTTGTGTTATTACTAGGTCTTGTTCTTCTTCTCCTATTATTCTTTTCTATTCCCTAGGTTGGCATGCTTTTCCTGGTGGTTGTGGGCATTATGTTTCTTTAATTGGTTAGTTTAGTGATTGCTACTTTTGAGCCAGCTGTAAGTGGTCTCTTACTTCTTGGGTTCATTGGTTGTTGACTATGGATAGTGGTGGTTATTTTCTTACTATGATTCTATTTGGTCGTTATTGTGATCATTGGTTTGTCTATTAAGCTTATGTGATTCAATGTTTGTCAAATATCTGCTTTAATCCTAATATATATTGCTATTATGTCCTTTTTGCCTATCAGATTTTTTGCAAGAAGTTTTTTGTGCTTATGCTGGATGGCTTAGATCTAAGGATGGAGGGGTGCGGCCTTTTGCTTTTTGTTGGTCTGCTCCTTTTTTGGGTACTCACGTATGAGCATCGTAGAATGTACCTAGGTCCTTTTGTATTGTTCTGTAGTGGGTAACTTAAGCTCTTAGGACTTTTCTTTCTTTTTTGCTTGTAAGTCTTCTAAGCAGTAGAGAGCTTGAGATCCCATTAAGGGCTGTGGAACCTTTTATTTAATAAATGCGTAGGCCCCTCTGTGGGTTTCCTTTAAAAAAAAATAAATAGCATGAGGTTCATATCAGTAATTCCATGACAAGCAACAAGAAGAAAATCATTTAAACATATCATCCCCAACCAATAAGCCAAAACCAGATGATCCTTGATAATAATAGAGAACAACAACCAAAAAAGCAAACATCCCAGAACAAAGGGAGAACCCCTAATGAAGGAACTCATAGAGACCAGAATATGACATATAATAGGCCTCAAAAATCAAAACACATGAACCTAGGATATAACAGCAAAAGGAATAACACCCTGACTCAAAGTGCTCCAACATAAATGAAGCAGCAAGTAGATCAACCCAAAGGAAATGCAAACATCCCAAATACTTGTGAAAGACTTCCATTCCAGCCAGTCAACAAAACCAAAAAAAAAACATGCACATAGCCTTGCCAATCTTACGGTTCACAGTAGCACACTCCCAGAAATTCATATGAGAGAATTTATAGAACTTGTAAGGAAACAGCCAGCTGTTCTAGCCAAAACCACAGGGCCATAATATAACAACAAAATAAAATATACCTAGAAATGGAATTCTCCAATAAAATTTGAGAAGGCACAAAATCAACCCAAATGATATGCAAAAGGCCCAGCCAATTGAGAAAGACCACATAAAAACTTAGGAAATAAATAAAGAACCAACAAACCCATCCACCTTAAGGAATAACATAAGGAACACTAATCTTATCCAAATTTAAAAGACCCCTAACATTAAGAGGTAAATTAGAACCAAATAAATCTGCCATGAAATCCAACCCACAACCCCACCTGTCAAGCACAAGCATTGCCCTCCACATCAATAGTAGAAAATGAGTAGTTAAGCATGCTCAATAAATTCTAAATTTCTCTCCTCATGTAAAACAAATCAGAAGAACAAACATTCTCATTCCTCAAAATAAATGACTAATAACAATTAGTAGAATGAACCTCCACCATAATATTAATGCAATCAAGAGAGAAACACTTCCTTAAACCATAGAGGATAGCCAAAGTGGTAGCAACATTAACATCACAATTTTAATAAGGACCAGCAAAACCCAAAATGTAATTATCGTTAGAGAATCTAATGACACCACCACAGCTCGCCATAGTCTTAGTGTTAACAACATCCACATTTAACTTAAAAAAATTACTAGGAGGCTTCATTCAAGAGGTACTTCTAGAGACATTATGAAAATTATCCCCATCCAACTTAATCCCAAACTCAACTAGAGCTAGAAGATAATTTTTGAAATTCTTAGCAAAGAAAAGGTCCCTAATCTTATCTTTAAGATTTTGAATAATCCTATGATGATTCATGACCACACCATTAAAATGATAATTATTCTTATCCAAGCATAAAAACTAAAGGATAAAAGAAGGAATAACATTCCTCATATGACCTTTAGAATTAACAAACCAATAGTTAAGTAAAGAATTAATAGAAGCATTAGCATTAAAGCAGTTTAAGTGCAAAATATCCTCAAAATAAGTCCAGGCCTTAACAGTGCAAGGACCAGAGACAAAGGCATGATGGATATTGTCCATATGATAGCAACATTGGCATTTAGAAGGAAGTATGATGCCATGTTTAATCAAATTATCATCCGTATGGATAAACTTATGTATGATTTGCTAAACGAAAATAGAAATCATGGAAGGAATACTTTTATGCCATATCATTTTGAAAATCTTGGAAGTCTCTTTCTTAGCTCTAAAGGAAAGACAGGCATCCTTTAATAAAACAAGAATTATTCCAGGAATGATGTACATGTATGAGTTCCTATAAAGTATAAATTATATATAAATTGAGTTGTATATAATCTTGAGTTGTAAAATTGTCAAATACACTTGCTTATATATGCAAATAGGGCTCCAAAATATGATATCCTTTCCTTTGGATGATAGTCGCTTTTAAAATTATGTAGAAGACATGTAAGTTGAAGACCTTAAGATGATATTTTTTATTCTATACATATGGCAGACTTAAAAACCCAGGTTTGTTGTGGTGGAACCTTATCACATTTCTTTTTTATAAGATTTTTTTCTGTTGTAATTTTGCAAATCCATTAACAAATATAATTTATTTTATATGTAGTCTCTTTTTATTACATTACATCATGTATTGCATCATATGGCTGGTATATTACATTAAGGGGTAGAATTTTCCTAGGCATTCCTCGGTGTTTAAGTTCTTTATTTTGTAGATATTGATCAATATTTCATTTAGAGAGAGAAGCTCCCATTAGAAAGAGATATTTTCAAATTACTTGTTCCCAATTTTCATTCCATGTTTTCTCCTAGTTCTTCAGCCATAGTAGCGGATGGCTACCGACCAACATTGTATTCGTCTGTAAATCTTAACCCAAAGGTTGGAGAGTTTGTTCATAACAAAGTTAATCCTAATCGGTTGTATGATGTCTTAGTTAATGATGCAGAGCATGCCCGCTGCAGAAGACTAAAAGGCGAGTTAGTAATTAATGAAAATGTTGATCATGGTCCGATTAAAATCATTCATGTAGAGGGTAAGGGAAAAGAAATTTCTAAGGGTATATAAAACACCTCGGTTGCTAAAATAAAATTTAACTCCTCCTTAAAAGGCTCCTAAAATTGAGGCTTCATCATCTAGAATGAATATTTTTGTTAATAGATTCAAAAATTCAAATGCAATCCCTGTCGACAGTGTGATAAATGCAAATTCCCTGAGCTCTAATAATAAAAGTATTTGTTACAATGGTAAGAAGCGCTCTGAGAAGTTAAATGTTTGAGTATGAACCATACTGCATTGCGAGTGAATGAGAAAATGCCAGTGAACAAAGGGGAAAATCCTAATATAGAAAATCAATGGATGAAGAATCCTTACATTAGGCTAAACTTTAAGGAAGGAGATGATATTTTGACAGAAGATGGAAAGGCAATGAAATTGCTTGAGGAAATTGAAATTATAAATGCTAATAGACTTGGGAATTCTTTGCTAGCCAAAGTATTTGGTAGATAAATACTTCCCCATGTGGTTGCTTGGGAATTAAGGAGACTATGGGCACAATTTGGTCAATTTCACTTCACCACCCTTGGATTAGGTTGGTTTTTAGGCTCTATCAAAAATCTAGAAGCATTGGATGGAGTACTTTCAGGAGGGCCATGTTTCATGAATGGTCACATAATTGGAATGGAGAGATGGTCGATGGAGTTTTCACTATCATCAATGAAAGGTCTTACTTCTCTTATATGGACTATAACGCCCCAATTGCCTTTGCAATGTTGGGATGAAATCAATGTGGCTAGAATTTCTTCATACCATTGATGTTGGATGGAAACATCTTTCAATGGGGGAGAAGAGAGTTTTCAAGAGTTTGTGTGAGAGTGAAACTAGATCAACCTCTTCCCTTGGGTGTTTGGGTGGAGAGCATGGCAAGAAGATTTTTAAAAAATTTGAATATGAAAGGATTTCCACATTGTGTTTATCATTTGAAGACCGACTACAAGAAGGGAAGAACATTGGTAAGAAAATCACAATATGGATGCCACAAATGATGTTCAAGATAACCAGAGTGGACTGTTACAAGGAAGTGAGATTATCACATCTTATGGGCCATGGATCCATGTTAATCACAAAAGAAACATGAAGATTTCTAATAGTATTAACAATGGGAGGACATCACAGAAGATGTTCATTAAGAAGGTAAACTCTGGTCCAATAATTATGGAAATTGCTAAATCTGTCAGATAGGGAACAAATTAGAAGGAATATTATATAGAAGAGGAAATGGTGGATGAAATTGGAAACAATGCATTGGTAGAAGAAGGTGAAATAATGAATGAAAATGACCTATGTAAGGAAATATCAATGAAGAGGACTTCTATTTTCAAAAATAATTTAGGTATTATAAATGGGGCAAAGAAGAATAAGTTGTAAAAGGCGGATAAGGTTGCTAAAATGATTACTGCTTTAAATTTGAAAGCATATAAAAATGTTGATAAGATGGAAGATTTTTATGATCCTAATTTGGAAAATAACAACATTTATGCAGAATCTATTACTGAAGTTTCAGATGTCGATTTGGAAACAAATGTTATCAATGGAGGGAACATGTCTTATTTTGCTCCAAATGATAATAAGTTTTGAGTGCTGGAAGAAATTAATGAAGAAGTGATTTCAATTATTGATTCGGATAGAGAAGAAGGTGAAATGGTGATTTCTTATGGGAAAAATAATCATGCTAATAGGAATTCTCCTAAGGGGAATTATGGTGATCATATGGTAAATTTCTCAGAAGGAGTTGTTAAGGAAGACAATTCTTCTTCTTTTAAAAAGGTGCTTGCTAAAGAATTGAAATCACTTGGTTTGGCTAAGAGCAGAAGGAATGAATTGGGTAAGAAAATCATGGCAGGGATCATTTCCCCTTTAATCAAATAAATGTCAATCATAGCTTTTTAGAATTGAAGAGGTTCTAAGAAAGATCAAGCTTCTCTATACCTTAAGGAGTTTGTGAAGGAATGGGATGTGTTTTTTATTGGTCTGTTGGAAACTAAGCTCTCCTTTATTGATAGAAAGGGAGCGGATATGCTTATTGGTGTTGATTGGGATTTATATTTTGTTCCTGCTGAAGGATTATCAGGAGGTATCTTGGTGTTGTGGAATAACAAAATATCTTCTTTTAATACTATGGATCTTTTTTCTCAAGGAATTATTGGCGATTGTGAGGTGTATAATAAAGGAGTTTAGCGTATAACTATTATTTATGGAAGTAATGATACCAATAAAAAAAGGGAATTATGGAAGAAAGTAGATGTTTACTCCTCCAAGGATTTGCCTTCTTTAATTGCAGGGGATTTCAATTGTTTGCTGGAAAAAGAAGATAAGAGAGGAGGTAGAAGATATTTCTTTTCCTAAGGACTGAAGGAGATGAAGTCTTTTCTCTCAATTAATGATTTTCATGATGTGGGATACATTGGACCTAGGTACACTTGGTGCAATAACAAAGTAAATGGAGCTCAAATATCATAAAGACTTGATAGGTGTTTCTTGAATTCTAAGGGCATTGAAATGTCTAAATGGGTGATGGTGAGATATCTTGCTAGGGTGGCATCGGATCATTGCCCTATCTTGGTAAATCTTTTCAAGAATAAGTTCAAAACTACCAAAATTACAAGATTTGAAGATTCATGGGCTTCTTATCATTTTTCATATGCAATTATGGCTAAAGCTTGGACTAGAAAAGTCTTGGGTAGCTTTTTGGAAATTCTTAATATCAAATCTAGAAGAACGTTGAGAGCATTATTCTTTTAGAGTAAAGCAAAGCTTGTAGACTATAATTCTTTGAAATATCATCTCAAACTGGAAATTCTTGATATACAATTAGAAGAATCATCCATGGGCATTCTCTCATTGGAGAAGATGTTTATTCTTAGATCCAAGTTAAAATATCTCAATTTAACTTTGGCAAGACATAATATTTAGTGGAGACAAAACTCAAAAATTAATTGGCTTTCAAAAGGAGATCTTAAATCTAGATTTTTTCACTCTTATGCAAGTGTAAGAAGAAATGCAAATTGAAGTTCAAACATGGTGGAAGATCAAGAGCAGATTGAAGAGGTGTTTATTGACTACTTTAGGAAAAAATGGTGTCAAAGGGAATGTTCTTTGGATGATTGGCCTAAACCAGTGAGTATGTTGGATGAAGAGGATAGGAAATTGCTAGAATTAGAAATCTCTTGGGCTGAAATCTGTGAAGTGGTAAATCAGCTAGGAGGCTTTAAATCTCCATTTAATGATGTAATTACTTATTCTTTCATTAAGTTTTTTTTAAATAAATTAAACTTGATGTGTGGAATGTAATCCATTTTTTCTTCTCCTCGGATGTGATGGATACTAAGTGGAAAGAAACTCTTGTTGTGCTAATTTCTAAGGTGGAAAATCCATTAGTTCCATCTAATTTCAGGCCTATCAGTTTGTGTAAAACTATCTATAAAATTTCGGCCAAAATTCTTTTGTATAGATTACTTAAAGATATTTCAAAACTAATTTCAGAAGAACAAGCAGCTTTTTTGAAAGGTCCTTCAATGTTGGAGCATGTGTTATTGGCACGAGATTTTCCATAAATTTAGATTTTTAAAATCTAAAAAAGGCTTGGTTTCTTTCTAATTAGATATGGAGCAAGCTTACGATAGTATGGGGTGGACTACATTAAAGCAAGTTCTCATTATTTTGGTTTTCCCATTAAGTTTGCAAAATTGATTATGGAGTGTGTGCAGACCCCTATATTTTTTATACTAATAAATGTGAATTATTCAAAATGGATCAATGCTTATTGAAGATTTTGGCAAGGATGTCGTCTATCTCCATTTTTATTTATTCTTTACTCTTAATTGCTCTCTAATGCATTGAATCAAAATAAAAATGTAATTGGAGTTAAGAAACATGAAAATATAACTATAATATCTCCCTTACTTTATGTGGATGACATTGTAATTCTTTCAGAGGCTAATACTAAGATAGTGAAGTTTAAAAGTATCTTAATAGATTATTATTGTTGGACGGCTCAAAAGATCAACTACCAAAAATCTGAAGTACTTTTTGTTAAATCAGTAAAATTTGAAAAAAGAGTTTATTTTCTTGCTTGATGGGTTTAAGAAGATTTAAGGATATGAAGTATTTGGGAGTGAAGATGGCTATAAGAAAGCTTGGAGTTGATGATTTTAGTTTTATTCTTCAAAAGTCAAGGGATAAACTTAATGCTTGGGGGAACAACTTTATTTCATTGCCAGGAAAGTTGGTTTTGGTTAAAGTAGTAATTCCATAGTACTCATTCTCTTGTTCTTAAGAGCATTCTTTTAGAGTTAGACAGATTGTGTAGAGACTTCATTTAGCATAAACAAAATGGGAAAATTGATTTGCACTATGTGACTTGGGATGTTCTTTTTCTTCCTTATAATTTCAGTGGTAGAGGTCTTCATTCTTATGAAGATATGGTTGGTCCTTTAAGAGCTAAATTGGATTGGAATCTTCTTAGGGTTCTTCCACTTTTCTTTATAAAATTCTGGAAGCTAAGTATGGTTTGTGTAATTGGAATGCTCATACTAAAAAGGTTCTTCTGCGGTTTGGAAAATTATGTGTAGTGGAGCTAAAGCCATTGCTTCGGTGGTTAAGTGGAAAGTGAAAGATGGTAAAAGCATTAATATTCTTAATGATGCATGGATATTGGATAAATTCATCAACAAGTGGCCAACTTTTATTTTGATTCAGGTGATGGAAGATATGTATGTTAAGAAGCTTATTACATATGGTAGCTTTGATAAGCAGATTTTAAAGATCTATTTTGGTGAAGAATTAGTCAAGCTTATCACTCAAATTCATATTTCTTCTAATATATCGAAAGATCAGCTGGAGTTGATCAATATGCATACAGGAAAAAGTATTTTCTCCATGATTGATGACACTAATATAACATTAAATTTAATGATAAACAAAACCTATTGGAAGTAGATTAAGAGGCTAAAGCTTATCCCAAAGATTGAAAACTTCTGCTGGATAGTATACCATGGAGTTGTTCTGACATTTTAATTTCTAGCAAGGAGAAGATTGGCAAATACTGATATTTGTCCAAGGGGTTGATCAGAGATAGAAAATATTAACCATATAATGGCTCTTGTCCTAAATTGATTAAGATAATTCAAATTATCAATGAGTGTGGATTAAAAATTTTGGTTTTTCAATCTTTGCAGAGTTGCTGTAATTGGATGGAAGTTAATGTTGGGATAAAGCCGTTAGTTGCCAAAATCTAGTGTAGTGTTGTTTACCTCAATTAGAAATCAAGAAGTATGTTTATGATGGAAAAGAAGAATTTAACTCATTTATAGCAGCTCAAATGATCACTCCAGCTTCATTTGCTCGAGATGTTTATCCAAATTTGGGCAATAGGGTGCTAATCAGCCTCATAGGCTATTTTTTAAGAATTAGCACCCTCCTCCACCCGATTGGCTTAGACTTAATGTGAATGCTTCTCTACTTCAGTCGTATGAAGCCACTGTTGGAGGGGTATTCAGAGATTGCAAAGGAAGGTTTCTTATGGCTTTTGGTTTTAAAGAATTACATTGGGATGTATCTTGGTTGGAGTTATTGGCAATACAAGCTTTGAAGGTGATTTTACAAGATTGGATGCTATATTTTGAAGGTATTATTATTGAAAGTGATAATGTAAATATTATCAATTTTATTTGTAAATTGAAGAAGGACTAATAAAAGGGATAATTTCAAGTGGGTTTCCTAAAGAGTTTTAAACATGTTTTTTTTTGTTGTGCTAATAGAGATTGTAATAAGTTAGCAAATGAATGTGCTAACATTGCTCATTATAAAATTTTCCTTTGGGATAGTCTTTCTTTAGATCTCATTCCTTCATCTTTTATTAGCTTGGTTAAGAAGGAATTTTTATTTTTTATTTACGGGAAACCCATAATGTGGCCTACTCGTTAAGTTAAAAAAAAAAACATAGTCCTTAAGGGGATCTCAAGCTCTCTTCTGCTCAAGAGCTACAAAAATAAAGAAAAAGATAACCTAAGAGCTCAAGTTCTATATAACAATACAAGAAACCCTAGGTACATTCTACGGTGCTCAAGAGAGAGCATCCCAAAATAAGAAGCAACACAAAAGATACAAAAGGCACCATGCAACCAATCCTAGTGCCATCCTTACGATTATCAACCCAAAAAAGAACCTGCAAGAAAGGTCGATAGGCAAAGTAAACATAGTAGTAATATGGCCTAAGCAAAATGTAAGGATACTACAAAAGATTAATGACAAAAACTTTAGTATAATTGACAAAAGGAACATTAGTAACCAAGCTAACCACCTGATACCTCTGCACAATAACATCAAGATAGAATAGGTACCCAAAATCCAAATGACAGAATAGTGAGAAACCACCAAAGTCTAGTTTAATCAAACTACCAGAACACTCCTCCAAAATCAACAAAAAAGGGTACAACCAAGATAAGGCACCAATACTCCTAACATGAAAAACATAATAGGTAGCTATATCAAATAAAATGAACTCAGCCCCATCCAATAACAGGACATCTAGGCAACCCAAGATAACCCAAACTGAGAAGTTCAATAACCCAAAAATAAGTAGAAGCAACCTACACCACAACAGCAACCTAGACAGAAACAATAAGGAGCTAAAGAAATAACTACCCGAGAGGACATCAAAATCCACCCAACAAGAGACCCAATCACCCAACAAAAATAAGCTCCATATACCACTAAATACAGTGGATAAGATGAAAGTAGCAAAAGCACCCAGGCCAGCAATACCCAAAGAATACAGCCCCCAATGACCGACGATCCAGGAAAAATGTCAAAAGTAAAGCAGTCCAAACCAACATAAAAAAAATAAACCCAAAGAAACCTAGCAACAACCTTTCAAGAAACCTGGAAGACCATCAGAGAGTAGTAGAACAACCACCAGGAATGAAAAGAACAAGGGAAAGCCTACTTGATATACTACAGCAATAAGCAGCACACCAACACCCAGAACCGATGGGAAACCAAGACACCCAACATAAATAAAATAAAATAAAGATGGCTAGAAGAACCCCACATCCACTCGTAGGAAGCAAAACCACAAAAATTAGCTCTTAACATAAGATAACCCAATATAGTCCAATCTTAAAAGGCCTTTGACCAGAAATGGCAAATTAGAAAATGAGAGCTTAGTCATAACATTAAACTCACTACCCTTACTAGAAATAGAATGAGCATAAGCATTTCCCTCCTCCAAAATCACAATAAAAAAATAATTTAAAGTATTAAAAAGCTCCCTAATGTTTGTCCGAATGTAAAATATAGTAGAAAAACAAATAGTATCATCCTTATTAGTAAGAAAATGATAATAAAAATGAGAACCCACTTCAATCACCACATTCATGAAATACAGATTGGCACAAAGACTTAAACCATGAAGAATAGCATAGGTAATGGCAAAATTTTCATTACCATTAGGACCCGGCCCTGCAAAACCCAACATATAGTTATCGTCATGATCTCTGATCACACCACCACAGTCAACCATAGAACCCATTCTAGCACTAGCCACATTCAATTTAAAGAAATTAGGCTGAGGCTTCAACCAAGTAATACACTTTGGGGCCTTATGAAAATTGCCCACCTCCAAGTTAATGCCAAAAGCATCATCAGTAAAGGAAAAGTTCTTAAAATTGTTGAAAGAAAGTAAGTTAGCAGAGAAAAGAGTCACCACTTTATCCTTAATATTACGAATAATTCTCTGATGGCTCATACACACACCATTGAAGCGAGAGTTATGTTAAGAGAGTTGCTATTTGCATGTTTTACATTCTTGCAACTTGTATAATTTTAAAGATTCCAAATATTATTGTTTTAAGTATTATATTCTCCTAACACTTTTTGGAAGAATTGTTTTTGCTCTTGTGTAAACTAACATTTCAGGATAATCGAACTCTAGACTAATGAAGACTTCAAATCAATTTCAACATTAGATAGTTTATAAATAGAAGTATGTTCCTTTTCAATTTATTGAGTTTGAGATAGTGTGATTGTAATTGAGTAACTTAGCACACACACACTTGGGAAGATCTTTAAAAATCAAAATTTTCTTATACTGATCGTACGGGACGAACCAAGTTCGTACGGGACGATCAGTTAAGTTATCCCTCGGAAGAGCAATGGAACGAACAGGAAGTGAGAAAATTTTTCTAAGTCCTGATCTTCCAGACGAATTTCCCTATTTTTCCCGGGACAATCTGCTTTTGATTCTCACTTTGAACTGTTCATCTAGACAAAGTTTACCATTCATTCTTGGACGATGGGCTCTAGATTTCTCACTTTGTATTGATCATCAGGACAAAGTGTATAATTCATCCCAGGACGATCTGCTCTGGATTCTCACTTTGTGTTGATAGTCCAGACGATTCATCCTGTTCATGTCAAGATGAAGTTCTCTGGACATATGACATGAACTATTCGTCCAGACGAACACTCATATTCGTCCCAGAACAATGTCCTTTGTTCCTTGAATATTTGGGACCATCCTACAGTTTCGTCCGAACGAACCCTTGATATAACTGTTCATCCCAGGACTAACTTAGTTCATACTGGATGATGATTGTGTACAAAGTCAGTTCGTACCAATATACATTGGGTTCGTATTCAACTTGTTTTATATTATTCGTACCGGACAATCTGATGATCGTCCGGTACGATCGACTGTGTACAGACTTGAAAGTCAGCAGTTTTTGGACGGTGTTTCATGTCTTTCCTATATAAGGTCCACTTAAAATTGTCTTGTAATCTTTTTGCTTACTAGTCTTCATGAAAATTGAAGTGAGAGTGAAGAAGAGAGTGTGAGAGAGTGTTTGAAGAAGGATTCTTACTACTGGAGCACGAAGAATTCACTTAGTTCTCAAAGGTAAGAATATACAATTATGATTTGTGATTACTTCACTCTTTTCCCTTATCTTTCTAGATTTCTCGTAAGAAGATCTATCAAGGAGATCCGGTTCTCTGCTGACACTGATGGAGTGTGAACAGCCAAAGGGTTCTCTTCCTACACTTAGAGAGTGTAAAAGGATGAAGGGTTCTCTTCCCACAATTGGAGAGTATGATAAGATGGACAGTTCTCTGCCAACACTTGGAGAGTGTAAAAGGATGACGATTCTCTGCCAACACTTGGAGAGTGTAAAAGGACGATGGTTCTCTGCCGCACCGGGTAGTGGTGGAAGAGAGTTTTTATAAAGGCTTCTCTACCTTTCTGTAAGTGCAAAAGGAGAGTCACTAGTTGTATTAATGCAGTACTCGGAGTGTGCCTCCGGGGAGTGGATGTAGGTCGTGTTTGACCGAACCATTATAAATCTTGTGTCTTTTTATTTTTCTGCTGCTTTTGTTTTCACTTTATTGTATTGCTTAATTTGTGGTTGAAAAACTTTTTCAACAAAAATTCACTAAAATTATTATCGGTTTAAATTTCAAAAGTGGGACAATTTTTAAATTACCAATTCACCCCCCCCCCCCCCCCCCCCCCTCTTGGTTAGCCACTGGGATATAAGCTTAGGTCTAACAACCTAATTTATATTGAACAAGTTTCAACAAGTTATTCCTCTTCAACCAAAGGAACCAAAGAATGAGAGAAGGAATCACATTTCTAACATGGCCTTTAGAATTAATAAACCAACAATCGAGTAAATAATTAATGGAACCCCTCGTAGTAAAATAGTTGAAATTAAAAATGCCCTCAAAATAAGTCTAAACTTTATGTCGAAGGAAAAGGAAAAGGAGTTGTTGATTCTGAAACTAATATTACTCTAGGTACTGAAAAAACTTATTCTGGTATGAATTTGTTGGATCCCGAAGCTTCTTCCTCTGGGATGAAAATATTTGTAAACAGATTTGTTAATTTTAATATTAACTCTGATATAGAGTTAAAGAAGAATCCAGTGAAGATGTGTATCAACAATATTCAAGAGGTACTGAATATAGAGAACAATTTGGCTGTTAATAAGGTTAATGATAAAATGCCGACTTATTCTGGTAAAGTTGGTATCAATAATCCCTGGAGTAATAAGCCTTACATCAAAAATTATTTTAAAGAAGACGAAAGAATGATTTCTGAAGATGGAAAAGCTGTTAGAATGAATGAAGTTCTGGAATTTAAGAATTCTAAAAAACTTTCAAATTTTGTAGTGATAAAAGTGTTTGGCAGAGAATTGGCATCTCATCTGGTTGCTTGGGAGATAAGAAGACAATGGAAACACTATGGTCAATTTCATTTTACCACTCTAGGAAGATGGTGGTTCTTATGTTCTTTTCAATCGGAGGAGATGATTGAAGAAGTACTTTCAGGGGGGGCATGGTTTATCAATGGGCACATTGTGGGAATGGAGAGGTGGTCCACTGAATTTTCAGCTAATTCTATGAAGGGGCTAACATATCCTATATGGGTTATGATGCCTAACCTTCCCTTGAAATGTTGGGATGAAGATAATATAGCAAAAATAGCTTCTAGAATTGGAATCCCATTGATGATGGATGGGAATCTCTTCCAATGGGGAAGAAGAGAGTTTGCAAGAGTTTGTGTGAGGGTGAAACTTGATCAACCTCTTCCTTTGGGAATTTGGGTGGATAGTATCTCAGGGAGTTTTTTTCAAAAACTTGAATATGAAAAGGTAGCCAACCTTTGCTTTGAATGTGGAGTTATTAGGCACTTGAAGAATGAATGTGGTAATAACAGTAATAAAGCCTGTAAAGATAAATTGGGAGATAACATCACTTCAGAAGTAAATAGCAGATGTAAAGAGCAAATTATTGATGATAAACCAACGTATGGACCGTGGATTCTTGTCAATAATAAGAAAGGAAGAAAGCCAATTCAAAAGAGCATTGTAGTTAAATCCAGCAAAGCTATATAAGTTAAGAAGATGGGAAATGATAAAGTAACTATGGAAGAAGGAAATGATGGAGCTGATGGAAGATTTATCACCCCAACAGAAGATCCTGTTCTGAGTAATGAAGACCAATTAGAAGAAGGAGAACTGATTCCAGACAAGGAGCAGCCAATTATAGAGGAGAACAAACATGATGAGGAGGACAGAGAAATTTTCTCAAAGGATACCAAGAAGGGACCTGTAGCTGTATTGAGTAAGTCCCTTGTTTCTTCTTGTATTAAAATATCAAATTCTGGAAACAAATTTGATATCCTGAATTCAGTTCCTGAAAATCTTGTTAATGAAGAATTGTTAGTTTTGGTTAAAGAAAAGGAAAATGTGAAAAATCTGGTGATGGTTCGAAAAGAAGACTGATCAAAGATAAAAGTGGAGAAAAAATTTTATCTGATAATAAGATGGGAGGAGATAAAATTTCTATTGGTGATTCTAACAAAATAAAATTAGCTAAGGAGCTGAAATCTCTAGGCCCTATAAAGAACATTCCAAGAGGAAGGAATATTGATGGTGGAGGTAGCAAGAGGAAGGAAGGGGGGGCATCCCCAATGTTTTATTAATGAATTCCATAATTTTTTGGAATTGTAGAGGGGCCAAGAAGAAAGAGGCCTCTCTATATCTCAAGGAGGTAGTTAAAGACAATGGTACTCTATTTGTGGGTTTGGTGGAAACTAAAATCAATTCTTTTGATAAAGTTTCTTTAAAAAATATTTTGGGAGATGATTGGGACTTTTATATCTATCCATCTAAAGGGCTGTCAGGTGGAATTATGGTCCTTTGGAGATCTGATTTAGCTTCTTTCTCAGTAATAAAGGAAGACAATTAATGTATTATTGGAGATCTCAATATCTTCAATAAGGGGGAGTGGATGATTGCTACCATATATGGCAATAAGGATGTTATGAAGAGGAGAGAATTATGGAGTAATCTGGAAGAGGTGTCCAATAGAAAGGTTCCTTTCATTGTTGGGGGCGATTTTAATTGCATCTTGTCACAAGATGATAAAAGGGGTGGTAGAAAAATTGCTTTTTCTCAAGGTCCCAAAGAAATGGCTGATTTCTTAAATGTGAATGACCTTCATGATGTGGGCTTTGTTGGTCAAAAATACACTTGGTGTAATAACAAATCTGGAGGGGATCGCATTCTCGAGAGGTTGGATAGATGTTTTCTAAACTCTATAGCCATCAACAAGATAAATAATGCAGTGGTAAGACATCTTGCAAGGGTAGCGTCAGATCATTGCCCTATTGTATTGAACATCCTTGATAATCCATTTTAAAAGAATGGGATAATCAAATTCGAAGATGTGTGGATTTCATTCATAGCATCGTCTCTCAAAATTGAATGAGTTTGGAGAAAGGGTTTTCAAGGCAATGATATGGAGATTCTCAATAAAAAATGTAGAAGAGCTTTGAAGGATTTGTTTTATTGGAGCAAGGCAAGAATTAAAGATTTCTCTTTAGATAAGGAGAAATTAAAAGAAGAAATCTCTCTTATTTAAGAAGAAGAAGCGTCGGTTGGGTGGTTATCAAATGAAAAAATTTGGGAGCTCAGATCTAAAGTTTTTAAACTCAATTCTGTGCTTTCTAGACTCAACACTTATTGGAGACAAAGAGCTAAAGCCAAATGGATTGAGGAAGGTGATTCTAACTCAAAAATTTTTCATTCTTTTGCTAACATAAGAAGAATTGGAAAAAGGATTTCTCACATTAAAGATGAGGATGGTGGCATTACTGAAGATCCCTTGGTTATGCAACAAATTATATTTCAGTTTTTTCAAAATAAGTGGAAGCAAAGGGAGTGTTGTATGGACAAATGGCCGAATCCTGTTAATATTCTGGATGAGACAGACATAAATAGCCTGGAGAAATAGATTTCAGATGAGGAAATCCTGGAGGTTATCAAAGGGCTTGGCAACAACAAATCACCGGGACCTGATGGTATCACATACTCTTTTTTTAAACACTATTGGAACATTGTTGGTATTGATGTTTGTAAGGAACTTAAAGAATTTTTTATATCAGGTATTATGTGTAATAGTTGGAAAGAAACTCTTATTGTTTTGATACCAAAAATTACTAATCCTTTATCTCCTGAAGCTTTCCATCCTATTAGCTTGTGTAACTCCATCTACAAAGTTGTTGCTAAGGTGTTACTCAATAGGCTTATGGTGGTTATTCCAAAACTTATATCTGAAGAACAAGTTGCTTTCATGAAAGGGAGGAGCATCTCAGAACATATTCTATTGGCACAGGAGGTTATTAACAAAATGAGGATTTCTAAATCTAAAGAAGGTATGGTGGCAATCAAAATTGACATGGAGCAAGCCTATGATAACATGTGTTGGAGTACTCTTGAAGGGGTATTGAGAAGCACGGGTGTTCCTGAAAAATTCATTATGCTTATCTTGGAATGTATTGTTGAGCCCAGATTTTCTATTATCATAAATGGGGACTTGTCAAAGTGGATTGAAGGTAAGAGTGATTTTCGTCAGGGATGTCCATTATCCCCTTTTCTTTTTATCCTTTGTTCCCAATTAATTACTAATGCTTTTAATCAGGAGGGGAAGGATTTAGGCATTAAAGTGGCTTCTTCTGGAAATGTTATTTCTCATTTTCTTTATGCAGATGATATCCTTTTATTCTCTAAAGCAAAGATTAGAAGTATCAAGGAAATGAAGATCATTTTGAGCAACTATTGTGGATGGACAGGGCAAAAAATTAATCTTAAAAAATCTTCCATGATTGTTAGTAAGAATGTTGATAGAAGAATGAAAAATAAGATCATCTTAGAATCTGGTAATTAATCCTAACTCCTTCCTAAATAGAAATTTATTAATAAAGTATGGTGAAGACTGGTGGAAGAAAGATGAGATTAAAGGGGGTTCTATGGCTTGGAAAATCATTGCTAGTGGTTGGAAATCTATGAGGAAAGTTATAAGATGGAATGTGGTGAATGGGATGCGTATTAATGTTTTGAAGGACATATGGATTTTTGACAAAATCCTACTCAAATGGCCTACTTTTATTGCTCCTTTTGATGAAGATAATTTAACTCTGGATTTTTTTATCCTGGAAGGCCAATGGGACATTGAAAAATTACTTCTTTTTAAAGGGAAGAACTGGTTTTTGTTATTTGTAGCATTCCTATTGATAAAGAAGGAGAAGAGGATTATATGGACCTAAAATAAAAATTTACTGGTAAATCTATTGTTGCTCTGATCAAGGAAGACTCAGTTAAGGTGTATGAGGGGAGCTCTTTCTTATGGATTCATAAGCTGAAATTTTACTCAAAGGTGGAATTTTTCATTTGGAGGCTTTGTAAGAATGCTATTCCAACTTCTGATTTTCTGTTGAAAAGAAAATTATCCATTGATAATAAATGTCCAAGAGGATGTGGAGGAATTGAGGATGTAGATCATATCACTACAAGATGTCCCAAGCTACTAAAGATTATTGGCATTCTACGGGAATGGGGTTTTCTAGTCCCATTCTTCGATTCATTTCAACATTGCTTTGAAGAAGCTAAAAATAGACACGAGAAGAATCCTGGGATGATAAAGCTTTACTTTACTCTATTATAGATTTCATGGAATGATAGAAATAAAATAAAGCATGGTAAGAAAGAAGATAGTGTTTTAACATTGGCTACTAATTTTATAAACATGATTGCTTTTGATAGAAGACATAAAGTACTCTCAGACAACTGGGATGCTATTCAATCCATAGGATTGTCTTTTGATACATGGCATCCTCCTCCACCCGAGTGGTACAAGATTAATATTGATGCTACATTGAAATGAAACTATGGAGCAGGAATTGGAGGAGTTGTAAGAGACTATAGAGGAAGAATGATTCGTGCATTTGGTTTCTATGGAATGCATTGGGATATTTCACAATTAGAGCTTTATTCATTCAATTCTTTGAAGTATTTGTTACACAATTGTTTGGATGATGCCAAAGGTGTGATCATCGAGGGAGACAATAAAAATGTTATTCAATTTCTTCAAGAAATGTATAGCAAAGGCAATAAAAAGGTTGGAATCAAGGAAGATGAAGACTTCTTCGGGTTAAGGTATGGGAGTAATGTCATTTTTAAATTTATTAGTAGAAAAGGTAATAGGGTAGCTGATATTTGTGCTAACCTTTCCTTTTCGTATGACTTCATTTGGAACGATTTTAGTGAGAGCTCTCTTCCTCCTTCCTTTGTTAAACTTATAAAGGAAGAATGTAGTTTGAAGGAAGATCTCTACTAGTTTGTTGCTTGTTCTTGGTTTTTCTTATTTTAATGCTATTGCAATTCTTTCAAAAAAAAAAAAAAAAGGGACCTGAAATAACAACATGATGCATATTATCAACATGGTAACAGCATTGGCATTTAGAATGAAAGAAAAACCTCTTCTCCTCAAATTCTCATCAGTAGGAATAATTTTATGTAAAATTATCCAAACAAAAATAGAAAGTGTAGAAGGAATACTTTTATGCTAAATCATATGAAAAACCTTGGAAGTCTCATGCTTAGCTCTAAAGGAATGCCAAGCATCTTTAACTATAAACCAACCATCATTAGTAAAACCACAAAGCAACACATGCAATGAATTAATGTTAAGAGGGATCTTTAAAATAAGTTGAATAATGAACTCAGGAAGAATATTATAGAGTTTCTCCAAATCCTAACCATTATTTGAAAAGAAGTAATCAACCTTGATAGAATCAATAAAGAAAGAATTCATTAAAGAGTCAATCGACTGACCATTCAGCCAACGATCATGCCAATAGAAAATAATATCATTACCAAGGCCCCACAAAAAAGAAGATTCGACATCCCATTTAACATAGCAAAAGCACTGCCAAACTTTAGAGTTGCCCTTACAAAAACTACAAATGGAGGGGTGCCTCCCCCCACAATACTTAACAACCATAAGGTAGCCCAAAGATTCACATTGGCCCTAAGATTGTACGAAATCTTAAACAAAAAAGCATAAGCTAAATCAAACATTGACTTATAGCCTAAAGCCCCTTCATGCAACGTCCCACAATATTTATCTCAGGAATGCCATTTAATTTTTGAATTATCCCATTACATTTCCAAAAAAAATTATTAAAAATTCTATCAATCCTATTGCAAATAGTTTTAGTAGGGAGAAGAGTTTGAAAACTATAAATCGGAATAGAATAAAGAACACTTTTAATAAGAATAAGGCCCACCAAAACTTAAGAAATCAGAATCCCATGAAGAAAGTATGGTCTGCACTATAGAAATTTAATCATCAAAGAGGAAGGATTGCTTTTTTCCCTTATAAAGAGGAACACCCATATACGTTAAAGAAAAAAAAAGCTTGAGTAAAGCCGGTAAGAGTCTTGATAGCCAAAACACGATTAGTAAGAACATTCTTAGCAGCAATAAAATAACACTTTTGCTTGTTAAAAGACAAACCACTAAACAATTCAAATTGGTTAAAGAAACACATAATTCTATTAATCCTATTCATCGAGGCATTCATAAAAACATTAAAATCATCCATAAAACATAAGTGGGAAATTTTAATGCCACCAGAAGTTCTAAAGTAGAGACTAGGTCTCTTATTAAAAAGATCAACAAGACCTCTAGAGAGGTACTTAACATCAATAATAAAGAGAGCAGGAGAAGTAGGATCTCCTTATCTAAACCCACGTGAAGCCTTGAAAAATCCATGGCTCCTACCATTCATAATAATAGAAAAATAAGAGCTTTCAATGTAAGACTTGATAAGATTTATAAAATTAAGATTAAAAACAAATAAATTCAGGATGTTGTAAATAAGAGACTAATTAATATTATCATAGCTTTGGCAATGTCCAGTTTTAGAATCATATTACCACCTCTCATTTTAACATCCAAATCATGACAAAATTCTTGAGCCAACAGGATATTGTCAGCAATAGCAAGCCCTTTAATAAAGCCCATTTGGAAAGGAGAAATCAACTTAGGCAATAGAATAGTAAGGTGATCATTAATATTTTAGAAAGCAACTTATAAAAGATAGTACACAGACTAATAGGTCTAAAGTTATGCCATGAAGTCATAGAATTGTTCTTAGGAATAAGCACAATGAGGTAGAAGAGAAAAACTTCAGAATAGAATTACCATTAAAGAAATCAGTAACCGTAGCAAAAACATCAATATAGATAATACGCCACATTTTCTAAAAAAAAACTCAGTCTTGAAACCATCAGGACTAGCAACAGAGTAAGCATTCATACCAAAAATAATGTTCTGAACCACCTCAAGGGAAGGAGATTTAGAAAGACCATAATTATCCTCAAGAGAAATAATATTATGGATAATGGACAGATTAACAATAGTAGAAGGGACAAAGGTTTTATTGAGATGGTTATGAGAAAAATGAACAACCAAATTAGCAATTTCAGTAGTATCCTTAGTAACCTAGCCATCCTCACGATTAATTTTATGAATGCAATTAATAGCAAATTTCATATTAACCAAGGAATGAAAATATTTAGCATTATTATCACCTTCAACCAAATGCTTAATAGCCACTTTTTGCTTCCAAAAAATTTCTTCCTGAGCTTGAAGTTTATAAAGCTCATCCTTGGCTTCTTTCGAAAAATAGAAGTTATAAATAGAAGGATCAAATTGATAACTATCCTCAAAAGAGTTTACCTTCTCATATGCAATTAAAATATTAGAAAAAAGATCTTCAAAGACATTATAATTCCACCAATTCAACACTTCAGCCTTTTCAACTTAAGCCACAATCTATTCATATCTGAAATAGAATCATCAGGGAATAGAGGGCGTGCCAATTCTGATTAACAACATCAAGAAAAGAATTATGAAGCAACCACATATTTTGAAATCAAAACTAAGAAGGAAAATCCCTAGCACGATGCAGAATTTTAATAAGAAGATGAGAATGGTCTGAGAGGGTGTGGCTAAGATGGTCAACCATAGTTAGCTTAAAAGAATTAAGCCAATTATTATTAAATAAAACCCTATCAAGCCTTTTCCATAATTAACCATGATGCCAAGTGAAATTATTTTCAAAAAAGCCAATATCATTAAGGTTACAATCTATTATCACATCATTGAAATCCTCCATCGACTGATAGATAGTGAGAGAACTCCTTATACGCTCAGATGGGTTGGATATAGTGTTAAAATTTCCACTAACAAGCCAAGGAAGATTACAAATACTATGAAATTTAATAATTTGATCCCATAAAATCTTTCTAGTACAATGAGACAAAGTGGCATAAACAAATGAGGCATAACATTGAAAACTAGAACTTTCAATATTATAATGCCTGACTTGCATAAAATCACCAATAAAATCAATTCTAACATAATATTTCCAAAGAACCCAAATTTTATTGACCACATTCGACAAGTAATTTATCAAAAGAAATAAGAGGCTCAAACAAAATGAGAATAGGCACATTATGAATACAACATAAATTCTTTACTCTAAGCTTAGAGCAAGGGTAACTAATACCTCGAACATTCCAAATAATAGTGTTAAACATAAAAATAAGAATTAATGAGAAGTATGAGAATGTGTGTTTCTGGGGGATTGTAAGAAAACATTTTTAGGTTTTCTTCCTCTCTTACCACGGCCTTTGAAAAATCTCAAGTTGAGATCATCTCAAGCATAGCATTTAGCTAACATATCCTCCTCTGTATCAGTAAAAACATCAATAAGATAATTTTCAGATAAAGGAAGCTTACTTTCATTTAAATTACCTAAAACCCACCTAGAGAGAGGCAACTCACCTTCCATATAGAAAACTCCATCTTCTAAGGTAGAACCATTATTTTCAAAAACTTTACCAGATTCCTTCCCACTCGCGGTTTGGACAGTAGCAAGCCTCTCATGTTGTGACAATTCATCTTCTACCACAATGTGCTCTATTGTAATAGTAGTATGTTCATTAACCTCTTCTTGCTCTAAGGGACAATCATCCACCATAACTGATTTCCCCTTATGAATTCCCCCAACCACTAAATCCCCTTAAGCTTTCTCCTGAATAGCAATGATAGAAGAGTTAGAAGTAGTGTTATTAGAAATCATAGTAGGATCCAAACCAATCAAGTTATTATTAGCCACACAAAGATTATTATCAGAAGCAATAATCATGTTAGGATTATAAATAGTATCCAGCAATTGTTCAATAGTAGTTTTCCCCACACTATGCATAGGAGCAATATTAGAAACTTCCTGCTGAGAAGAGGTAGAAACAAGATTATTGGTACCCTCCTAGCCCTTACTAATAGGAGCCTCTAAAAAATGAGAAGTATTATTTTCCCCATCATTCTTAACACCTATTATATTGTCATTTTCATGTAAGGGTTTAAATGTGGTTTTCTCCTTCTAAAGGTGAGGATGTAATCAAAAGAATTTATTAATCCCATGATCATGCATCCTACAATAGGAGAAAAAAATAGGAAGGTTTTCAATCTCCACTTTTTGAAAGTAACTATTTAATTATGAACCAAACCGTATTTCATTAGGATGTTTCGTCGAAACATCTAACTCAATTAAGACACGAGCAACCGAGGGACGAGATAAGGAAGCATTCGCTTGATCAGTGTATAAGGTTCTACCAAAAATTGAAGCCAAACCAAAGAGAATTTGCAAATTAAAAAAATGAAGCCCTAATTTCAGGAAAGACATCCACACAGAAGAAATCAGAGATTCCTCCCTCACTTTAAAATGTGGTGTCCATTTAAGTAACCTCATTTGAAAAGCTTGAATATAATATGATCTCTAGAGAAAATGTGATTATAATACAAGTCATTGGTTAGCTGGATAGCTATGTGTCGAGGGTCCAATAATCCCACATTGAAAGAGCTAGGAAGTTGAAGACTAAGGAAAAACTTATGAATCACATCCAGATTAGGATGACAAAGCACAAATTTACCAACCAACATTAACCCAAAAGGTGAAGCAAGCTACAAAACTACCAAATCTTTAAACATTAGGGCAAGTCAACCCTTAAAAGAAGAGTGCACAAACTGAACCCTAGCGATAGAGGAAGACGAACCCACCAAAGAATCCTTAAAGGAACAGGTCTTACCAACAGGGATCAAAGTAGAAATTTGGATGGACTACATTGGGGACGTCATCTCCCTCCACAAAAAAAAAAAAAACAAATGAAAACCTCAAAACCAAGCCACAAAAAAACCAAAAGGAAAACCAGGAGAAGGGAAAACATGAAAAAAAAATAGAGTAGAATGGCCAGGAGGAGTATCAAAGACATGCGGAGAAGGGAAGCCCAGAATTGCCTCAAAGTCACCTTGAAACCAAGAGCAAGAAAGCCATTGAATTGGTTAAGAAGGAATGTGATCCTTTTATTAGGATGTAATCTCTTTGCTTTTTAATAAAATTGCTTTAGCATTTTCTCAAAAAAAGTTCTTTATTTTGTAGGAATATATATGTTTGTTGTAGGACTATATGGCACTGGGTACTGTAGACACCAACCCCTTTACTTATTCAGACATCATTTATTTTATTTATGAAATGTATGTTAAACAAAAATTCTTATGCCCAACAGGGGAAGGTAGCAGGGCCCTCAAGTGCTCGGAGGATGCTATCACTACTCCTTTGGTATAGGGCCATTATACTACCATATTTTCCTTAAAATTTTGGGAGTTAGAAAATTCAATTAGGATAATTCAATAAGATAAAATGTAGCATTTTTAGCGAGTTTCCTCATTAGTGTCATTTGAATGTAAAGTTCAAAATTACTCATCTTTAGTCACTGATTCAATGTCTTATCTACTCCTCTGATCTCTTAAGACAAAGCTAATCATATCAGACAGTACATCTAATTGCTTATATCTCAGGTTGTTAGCTGGCATTGCACTCCAAGCAAGCATAATCTTATAGGTATTTATACAACTCATACTCTATTATAAAAAGAATATCATGTATTTATTTGTATCTTTCAATAAAATATAAAGATTTTTTTTTTTTTTTTGGATTGACTGATATTTTCAATGTATATAAGGTAACTCTAAGGTATTTTAAATCCAAAATGAGACTAATATTCACTTAAATCAAAAGTTCTTTCTTTGAAGATATAATTGACTATAAGGGCCTGCCTATATAGGAACCCATGATCCTAGTATAAAATAAACCATATCTTAATTAAATTTAATCTTTTAAACATGGTCTAAAATTAATCTTGGGTTAGTTTCATATTTGAAATAATAGGTGTATTTGAATATTATTCTTCAAGAAGAATTTTATATACAAAAATAAAAAAAAAATATTTCTTTTCGCAAGTGGTTAATTCAAGGATTATTTTATCTTTTAGGATAATTAACACTAATTATATGGATTTGATTATAGAAACACAAAATCCCAAATAAGTGTTCATTATCACTTTAATTTTATCCACATATGTTTCTAATGACTCCATCAGGGATTGGGTTTACTTGCCATCTTTAGTGGAGATTAGACTCTAAACTCATAATATGATCATTTTTGTGAGTGAGTTTCCTATTTTTAATCAATCAAATCAAAATCTAATTTCAATCATTATACTCAAAATCTTATTTTAATTATACCTTCAATCATTAAGTTTGAGTTCAATTAATTAATTAATTAATTAATTTCCCATATATTTATATTAAATAGTTAAAGAATTATTTTATAAAATTCTAATTTTAAATTAAAATTAACTTAATATATATTCTCTATTTTCAATAAATATAAATTGATTAAATATTTAAATATTTTATTATTATTAACTTAAAATTAAATTTAAATAATTCTTAAAATTTATATAAAATAATTTTTAAATAATTATAAAATTTCAAAAAACATCTTGAATTTAATTCTAAAAAATTTTTTAAATACATTTAATTACTAGAAAACTTCTATCACTTATGTTGTCCTTAATTATATGTGTTATGTTTAATCCTTACATGTTTAGGATGCAAACACACACCTAGCTTAAGGCTTTCCTAGATCTCGGACTTGATTGGTGTGGTTGAATATTATTATTCATATTTGTTTCAAGGGTTAGTGACATTTTAAGCATAGTTAATCTAGTAACACCTTAAGGACAAAAATTAAAGATATTTGTTTAGAAAACTTTTATTAATATTAAATATTAAAATACATGTCTAATAGGTTTAAAAATTCATACATTTAAACTAAGTGACACCTCCAGCCTTAAGAAATTTTTTTACTATTATTAAAAAAACATTAAGCCAATTAATTAATTAACTTATGTTTAATACATTAATTAATCCTTAAAACTTACAATAATTATAAAAAATTAAATTTAAATTCAAAAATTATAACTATTAACTCAAAACCAAAATTTAATCCTTAATTAGATAAAATTAAAGCTTTTGTATTTAACTTCAATTTTGAGAATAACTTAATTTTAAGTGAAATCAATATTTAAATATTTTATTTATTTAAAAATAATTAAGAATTCCAAAAAATTCTCAAATACTTGAAAATACCTCCTTGGGTCATTCTTGACCTTTGGAGGTGATTTCAAGAATTTTAAAATTCATTTGGGTTCAAATCATTAAAACCCCTTAACTAAATTAATTAAATTATTCAAATAAATACTTAAACTTTGAAAAATCATAACTAGTTTTAAAATTTTCCAAATTTAGAAAACTCAAAGGTGTTGGACTCCATTTATGGTCTAGTATTTATTAAAAAATTTAAACAACCAGAAATAATTCAAATTTAAAAATTAAACTTTTTTGTGAACTTTACGTCAAAATCAACTCAAAACATCAAAAATTCATAACTAAATAAAAAAATTCAAATCCATCAAACTTAGTCTCTAATTGCTCATCTTAAGGTCTATTATTTAAGAAAAATATTAAAACTCTAGAAATCAATCTTAATCAAAAGTCAAAATTTGACTCATTTAATTAATGCATTTAAATAATTCAAATAACTCCAGAAAATCAATATTTAGTTTAAAATTTTAGAAAACCATTATCTAACATCAAAACTAGTAACCAATCAATTCTAATTAAAATTCACCACCCTTCAAACCGTAATCAATTCAGTTCACTTAACTATATTAGTTATCACTAGGTAACCTAGCCCTAAAAGGCTATTAACGTAACCCCAAGAAATGTGAAATAATCTTCATGGCCTGGTGAGCAATAAAGGAGATCGCTATTTAATTTAAAAATACATTTTAAAATTAATTTTAAATCATTAATAATTAAACTTTGATTAAAATTTTCTATTAAGTCTTTCAACCAATAAGAATATTGAACAACTTTAATTAACTATCCTATATAGGCCATATCCAAACTGCAGCCTACTTCACACACTTAGATGGTTTGCTAGTACAACCAACTATAGTCTTAGGCTTGGCTGGTATTTACTTTACTACTATGTGCTAGGTTTTTCCATTATTTTTATTACATGTTGGTTGCAAGTGTAAATTGATGTGATTATTTACTTAATTTCTACAATCTATGTATTGATGTGAAGGGGATTAGATTTACCTTGAGGTTCGAAATAATTTAAATGCTAACATAATCTTATATATGTGGTCATGGTCATATAGAGCATAAAATTAAAGTGGGCTAATTAAATAAACTTAGCTTTAAATTAACAATATTTTATGCAGATGCTTGAGAACGCTAAGTCTCCCTTTTAAATGAAAAGAGCATGGCCAACTATAACTAGTTTAAGAATTTAAATTTCATTATATAACCTCTTGGGATGTTGATTTAATTCTTGATTATTTAAGATAACCTTTCAAGTGGTTTGAGTCTAAATTTTTTAATTTATTTATTCAAATTTTAAGATATCATAGAAACACTAACAATTTTAAGAAGTAAGCTCGGGCTTGCCGAGGGTCTCATGCATACATTTTAAATCTTCTCTTCCTTATTAGGCACCTCCCCACCTACAAGTTCTAGCAGGCCACCTAACCTTTTAAAGTGCAGTCCTGTCAAGGGAATATTGTGCAATCTCTAGGAAAAAAATTATTTTTATGTCTTATTTTAAAATTGCTTCATCCTAATTTAAGCATTTATCAAGTCAACTAGCATGAATTTAAGTAGATGCAAATTTAACTGTCTAAATCTATATTTGCATTTTTTTACTTTAAGCTTCATATTACCCAATATTAGTTAAGGGGCCAGTTAGGATCTGCTCTAGATGTCGGCCCCAATTCCCCAAATATAACTAAGTAACATCCCTACCACTCTTACATAAAATACTGGACTAATGGTTTTAAAGAGACTGGGTGGTTAGCTAGCTCCACAATCTAGGTTGGGGTACACTTCATTAGCTTGGTTTGTGCTACTAACTTTTAATGCCTAATTTAGACTTAGGTTTTAAGTTAGGTTCATGCTATAAATCCTCAACCTTCTAGGAATATAATTTTGACCTTCTAATAAAATTGGCAACTCAAATTAAATCTTTTTTAATTCAAAATTTAAGCCTAACAACTAGGGTGGCCTGTGGTGCCTCTTAAATGTTTCAGAATCCCAAAGTACCTCCTACATTTTCTCCTTTGACATCCAAAAATAAGTGTTCCACTTTGATCTAATCCTTATTAAAAATTCCAATCCTCACCTCCATTAATATAAATTTTTGAGATTTATAAATAAAATTTATACCCTTATTTTAATCAACAGTATTCATAAGAATCCCTAATTTCCTACTAAATAATTAACTATGAGGCCTTGCACTCATAGGAGATTTAGAAACCTAAATCAAAATTTTCAAAATCAATGTTTCAAAACATCAATTAATTATGTTTAGAAAAATCAAATTTAACACATTATCATCATTATCTAATGATTGATAATAAATGATATCTTTTTTCTATGGAAAGATACATTATTTTATTATTATGATTTTGATTATGAAATTAATGATCCCTTATCTATATTATTATAGGCAACCACTTGATTAAACATCATTTTAACCCTCTAGATCATCTGTTGTCCTTTCCTGAGTTGACTATTAAATCCAAACCCAATAAGGAATTACATGTTTGTCTCATGAGATGATATTTCATTCATAATGATGTGTTCAATTTCAAAATTAAAATTATAGAAATTAAATTCTCCCAAAGATAATTAACCTTTTTTAAACCCAACAACTTTCCAATCAAAAATGAAACTAAGTATTTATGATACTTTAGATCTTTCTAAAAAATGATGGAGGCTTTAGTTAAAGCTTTATCTGTCCATAGATTTGTATGACTCAACTTGAAAGTTTGTGTAGACAGTTAAAACTCTAAAAATCAACCTGAGCCTAACAAAGAGGGATAGTGAATTGCTCATTTAAAAAATTCTTTAAAAAATAATTATATTTTTTTAAACACTAAAATTAAATGATTTCAATAATGGATACGAAAGTGAACAAATACATAATTATAAAAAAATAATAGTTTTCAACCACACATTAAATCATACAAAAGTGTGGAAATTAAAATACATAAAAGTAAAAGAATGAACACACCAGTTTTTATTGTGTTTCGATCAAATCTAGTCTATGTTCATGAGGTTCATGAGGCCTCCTCTTCAGATATTACACTAAAACTTTTAGTGTATCTCCTTTAAGCCCCATAACTAGGCGGAGAAGCCCTTACAAAATCTCTTCCACCAACCCTGTGTGGTAAAGTACCTTAGATCTTTTTCACTCTCTTGGTGAAGGCAGAGAACTTTAAATCCATTTTCTACCTCCTTGGGATGGTAAAGAACCAAGAATCCTTTTACTCCCTCCTGGAGTGTTTTTTTTTAATAGAAGGGAATGCAACTTGCATTAAAACCAAAAAGAACCCTAGATACAAACTACTCAAAGATAGGGCAACCTATCACATTCCTCCTTTAACAAAGAAATAAGAAGAGGAGAAATATTAATATCACTAAGAACATCCCAAATAAAATTATAAGAAATAGCCAAGTTAGCATAATAATTAGCTAACTCATTACCATTATGACAAGTAAAATAAAATGATGCATTATTGAACATTTTAAAGAATCACAAATCCTCCACCATTCGACACCCCATCATCAATTCTGAATTTCCATAGGATGAAAAACTTGATAACATTCCAATTACTACCTTTAATAATTATGTCATCCACCTCATCCATCCAACTTCGCATAACTTTCTTCAAGGGTTTAAATGAAATCAATTCCAAATGTGCAATATCCTAATAGACACAACAAAAACCAAAAGCCAATAAAAATCTCCCTTTATTATCTCTAACCACTCCACCAAATCCTAGAGTTGGAAAAGAACTAAGAGTATTTTTACTCTTTCCTAGAGTTGGAAGAAAACCATGATCTAGGGCTGAAGAATGTCTCCCTTGAGCCACCCAAGAATTAAAGCAGAGACTTAAAGAAGATTGGAATGAAATTTGCTTCGAGTAACCTTATGAAGCTCTCACAACTCCTCCTCACAAGAACTCTCCCTCCCTTCTCTCCCAAATCTCTCATCAATGCTCTCTCTAAGCTCCCTCTCAAGAAAACTTAATAGCAAAAAGATGTCTTACAAGATAATGTAGGTATATAAAAATAAAGCCTCCAAAAAAGCCCAAAATTTCAATGTTGTTAAGGATCATCTCGTACGATTGTGACATCATCTTGTTTGATTAGTAAAAAAATAGAACTTCCAAATATTACAAACTATGTTAGTCTATACGATCAAATCAAAAGATTGCACTGATCATCATATATGATCTTGTGATCGTCCTGTACAATTAGTTTAAGAGACTATATTGATTATCCAGAATGATAAGCGATGATTAAATATCATCACATACAACTCTTAGGTCATACAGTATAATCATCTTTATGTTGTGATTTAGCAATTAAACCATAATTAGTCACCTAATCATAGGATCAAATATATTCATGATTTTCACATATCATCCAATATGTTGTATATCATATTGTATGATTATAGCAGTATTTGAATATTAAAATATTACCTAAATTGTGATTGGAAGTAATTTTTATGATTATAATGGATCATCCTATATGATATTAATCATCATGTACTATTAGTTAATCAATCTCACTTAGTTAGGGTGCCCTAATTAATGATTTTTCTAGTTAACTGACTGTCCAGTATGATGTAAATCATATAGAATGATCAGTTCAAAAAATTCTTCTTTTTCTTAACTCACTAACTCACCCCCTTGAGTGTGTGTATGCAAGGTTACTGAGCTTAGTGCCCAATAAATATATAATTTGACTCAAGAAAGATAAAATTACATTGAAGATAAAATTACAAATAGTCTCAACCCTAGTTTACCAAATTTTGAGCTTATTGAAGTTACAAGTGAACTATGGACCTGAAATGTTAGTGAGTATGGACAAATAGATATGCAATGAATTGGTTGTAAGGAGATACCAGTAAGGAAATAATAATGTTTGTTATCACCAAAATCACATTACTTGAGTCCATATTTTCAATAATCTCCCTCTTTTTTTTGATGGCAAACATTGTTGTTTAAAGATATTCAAATTCTTAGCTTTTCTCTAATCTCCCCCTTAGAAGGTGAATTTTTGAAAGTAAGGAGAGTAAAAAAAATTAATTTTATTAATATGAAAAAATACAATAAATAATTAGCAAAAATAAACCTAAGAAAAGTAGTAAACTAGCTTCATTTAAACAAGGGTGCAAATAATGTAACAAAAAAACTACTACTCACCTTTTTAACATCACAAAAAGGAGGAAAAACTGAAAAGCAAAAGAAATAAATGAGAAAAAAAACACACATACATCACAAATTATAAAAGTAAAGAACAGTACAACCATATGAACAAAAATATAAAGCAAACTAGAAAAAGGAAGAATCCTGATCAGGTGGAGGTGGTGGTGGTGGTTAAAAGAAGCGGTGAAGAGTGGAAAAATGTTCTCCAAACCAAGCCATATCTTGATCAAACTGCTACTACTGGGCTACGTAAGATTCAAAGCAAGCTAGATCTTATTCCTATTATTACTACTGCTCTACTACGTAGGAGTCAAAATGGGAATCTCACTAATCAAACCACTAAACCAATTGATCAATTTGAGATTGTTGGAGGATAAGGGCAAGTGTAGGAATAGGTCCTCCCTCCTCTTCCATAAGCTCTTCGTGCATAATGTGATGATGAGTACTATGAAGGACATGAAAGAAGTTATTGATGTAGAATGCAAGGAGGTGATCATGTGGAGAAGGAAATTAAACATTATATTTGGACTCTAGGACAAAGGTAATTTGATATCCTAAGGAAAGGTTATGAATTCTTTTGTGGCGAGGATCTCAAATATAGGTTAGGTTGTCAATATAGTGAATGATAAGATCATCTACATTAAAGTCAATGTTAGCCATGATGTAGTAGGTGGCATGTGAGAGAATAGGGGTAATGTTAATCTAATCACCAGATTTATGAATGATTCAGTTATAAAGGATGTGCTGAATGATTCGAGCATCCTAAACTAAGGCGTTAACTTGGGCCACATGATAGTTAACACCAGTTTCCTTAAGAATGGTGTTTGCAGGGGTCCAATTATAGTTAGGATCTGACGCTAAATGGTGAATTTTGTCCCTAGTAGTAGAAAGGTGAAGAAATTCATGAAACTCTTAGTAAGTGATTTCTACATGCCTTTTATGAACATAAGATTATAGGGCAGTAACCTCATTACTAATTTGAAGGCTTACAAAAAATTCTAATTGAAGATCATAATTGAATGGAAAGGTAATGGTGAGGATGAAACCAAGAGGTGTGTGGGAAAAAAGATCGAGTACCAAAAAACTTCAGAACCTCTTGATTGATGATTATGAATAGGGTAATTCCAACAGTTTATAATGATTATAAGCCATTTTATTAGCTTCCTTAATAAATCTAGGATCAATAGTGCGCCTAAAGGAACTACCTATAGGTTCTTGGGAACATTTTCTACTAGCCATTTCAAGGATTGAGAGTGCAAGAGGAAAGTAATAGATGAGAGGATTGAATTGGTGTAAAGAAAGTAAAGAACTCCTATTGATTATATAGAAATTACTAGATTGTAAAGTATGATCATGTGCAATCAATTTGTTTATACGATCAATCAAAAAAGGTGATCTTATCATACAGTACGATCAAACATCATACTAGATGATTAGAGAGAGTGTTCTTCCCAAGGAGTCACACTATATCATCATTGACTTACTAGTTAATATATTACGGATCATATTGTATGATGTGTTATTAAAGATTATATCGACTGAATTCAATTCGCCCAATATTTCCTACTACATGGATTATATAGTATAAGTTGAATCCATATAGTATGATCACCAATAATTGATCGATATTAGTTGTTGGATGTGCTGTGATTAAAGATTTGATATTTTATTCAAATCGTACAGTGCAATATGAATAGTATGGATGATGTGAACGAAAAATTGAGAAGCTAAACGTTGGAATGTGAAGATCAGGAAGGGTCCAAAAAAAAATAATAATAACATAAAATAAATAAAAAAACATGACAAAAATAACCAAAAAGTAAAATCAAAGTTTTTTTAAGAAATAATCACATACACTAAATGAAAATTTTATCTTATGAGTAGAGCAAAATACTCAGTAAGAAATGTATTGACAACATTAAGATATAGAAAGGTTACAAATTTGAATTTTCTCAACCGTGGCCCAGGCTCCTTACGGGTTAAAGTTTTATTTAAATTAAAATCTAATTCACAAAATAAATTATAATGGAAATGTGATCTTTTCAAAATTCTTTTCAGATATATATCAAAGAGAATAGCATTATAAAGTGATGAATCAGAAATCATGATTTTCAAATTTATGTGTGGATGATATCAATTGGCACATGGATTTGTCTAAGATTTAAAGATTTAAAAGGAAGGTAAGCTAACTCACTGTGGGAACATTTTATACCTATTTTATCAGTGTTTGGCGCATGTTACACATCTTTTGATTTTTGACACCCTTTGTGCATCTTTTAATTTTTGATGATCATTATGCATCTTTTTCAGCTTTTGGACTCATTTTGTGCCTCTTTTTCACTTTCACAATCATGCTTCCTTTCTTGGTCTTTAAAGACTCTCAATTGTGAGATTATCTTCAAAATATAATATCAGAAGAACTCACTCCCTTATAAAAGGAAGAGTAAACCACAAACTAAAACTTGATCCACCAGATATAGTCAAACAACTTGATTAAGAAAATTTGAAGTAGATTCATTAATTTTCAAAAATATTCAAATGAGATAGATAACTGTTGGAAAATGAAATAAATCTCTATTTATCGGTCCAATTTTAAATTTGAAATATATTTTGATTAAAAAAAAAGAAGTTACACCCCTAAATGAGTTAAAGAAAGAGAGATAATCTTCAATTTTTCATCCCTTAACTATTTTAGAGTAGTTAATCACTGCTTACATAAATAGGTAAGATTTTCATTTAAAGAAGAGTTTAACTACTTAAGTTGTTATCTGATTCTTAAATTTTAAAAGAAATAAAAAAAAATATCCATAACAAAAAATAATAAAAACAAAACAAAAAATAATGAAAGGACAAAAAAATAAAAAGTACTAAAAGGACAAAATAACAAAAAATAAAGAAAGGACAAAAACAAAATAGAGAATATAACAATCAGATTTTAGATTTTTAAGCATGGATATCTATGTCACCTAATATGATTTTTAAGGTACTAAAGGTTTTAGAAGTTAATTGTTTTGTAAAGATATGTGCAAACTAATCTTTCTTGGCTAAATGATGTAGCTTATTGTCTCTCTTGGTGATATGGTCCCAAATGAAATGGTGATTTATGTCTATGTGTTTGGTCATGGAGTGTTTGAATGGATTATTTGAAATACAGATGGCACTTGGTTTATCACTTAAGATTGGAATGGTGCCTATAGGTAGTCCTAAATCAAGGATATATTGATTTAACCAAAGGACATGTATTATATAACTTCCTAAGATTATGTATTTAGCTTCTATAGTGGACAGGGCTACTGAGTTCTTTTTTCTACTGGATCAGGAGACTAAAGATTGTCTTATGAATTAGCAGGTTCCAAAAGTACTTTCTTTTCAACCCTATATCTAGTAAAGTTTAAATTCAAATACCCTATGATATTAAAGGAATTGATGTACCTAGGATACCAAATTCCCAAGTTTTTGGTTCGTAAGAGATATCTAAGGATTCTCTTAACAGTAGTAAGGTGGGATTCTTTTGGACCATCTTAAAATCTAGAACAAAGATAAACACTAAACATAATATCTGGTTTACTAGAAGTTAAGTAAATAAGTGATTAATTATCCCTTTCTATTTTTTCATATCAATATATTTTTTATTTAAGTCTTTATCCAATTGAATTGTAGAACTCATGGTTGTGTTAATTTCCTTAGCTTTATCATTTCATATTTCTTAAGGATGTCCTTAATGTATTTTGATTTACTAAGAAAAATTCTATCATCCTTCTACCTTATACTAATTCAAGAAAGTAGTTCAGTTCACCTATCATACTCATCTCAAACTCCTTACTCATTATTTTAGTAAATTCATCACATAGCTTTTTATCAGAAGATCGAAAGAAAATATTATCAACATAAATCTAGACAATGAGTTGTTCTTCTCCTACTATTTTAATTAAAAGGGTTGTGTATATACTCCCCTTAACAAAGGTTATATCTAGTAGGAATGTGCTTAGCCTTTCACACCATGCTCTATGTGCTTGTTTCAGTCCATACAATATTTTTTTAATTTGAACAAATGATTTGAAAATTATGAATTTTAAAGTCTGGGCATTATTAGGCATACACATCTTCTTTTATTACCCCATTAAGAAATTCACTTTTAACACCCATATTATATAATTTGAATCCCTAAAAGCAGGCTAAAGCTAGTAGAACCCTTTTTTCTTTTAGTCTAGTTAGTGGGAAAAAAGTCTCTTTAAAGTCAATCCCTTCTATCTAGTTATACCCCTTAGCCACCAGTTTTACTTTGTTTCTAATCACTACACCAAAATCAATCATTTTATTTTTAAAAAAATATTTTGTTCCAACAACACTCTGGTCCTTATTTCTTTCAACTAGCTCCTGAACATCATTTCTATCAAATTAATCTAGTTCTTCTTATATGGATTGGAACCAAAATTCATCTGATAGTGCTTGATTTATATTTATGGATTCAATCATTGAGATAAAGGTAGAGTGGTTCACTTATTTCTTAAGTTCATGCCTAGTTCTAACACCTTCATATGGATCTCCTATGATCAGTTCTTTAGGATAACTTGAAGCAGATATACATTCTCTAGGCAATAAATTTTTTTATTCTACCTTTTCTTCTAGATTTACAGATTATATGCCTTGGGTGACTTCAACTACTTCTTCTACCCTAGACCCTCTAGAATTATCAAATTCATCAAAAACTATATAAGTGGTCTCCTCTACCACAAACACCCTTTTATTAAAAATCCAAAAATTCACAATGATCATTGTGGAGAATTTGAGAATGAGAAATTTGAATCCTACTATAAGGAGAAAGAGATAGATCATAAAATTTCATCTCCAAGAACCCCTCAGCAGAACGGGGTACCTAAAAGAAGATCAGGACCTTGGTAGAAGTCGCTAGAGCCATGTTAGCTGAATACCCACTTCCTAATTATAAGGTTAATGTTAGATCCAAGCTAAATAAGACTAAAGTGTAGTACACCCAACCTGTCTCACCTTCATGTCTTTGGATGTAAAGTGTTTATTCTAAATAATGGGAAATCTATGCAAATAAAGTTTAACCCCAAATCTAATGAAGAAGTCTTCTTAGGATATTCAATTGTTGGAAAATCCTTTAGCAACAAATTAGAATGTATGCATCATTATATTTCTATCAAGATTCTAAGGATTTAATGTCGTTCATGGCCTTCCAACAAATATTAAATATCCATAGACTTTAGAATACTAAACACCTAATGTCTATGCTTGCAAGGATTCCATTTTAATTCTTCTATCTACTACAACATGCCTCCATTGAGGCAACGAATCACACTAGATGTTAATTTTATATATGACCACAACAAAAATCAAACGAAGAGAAGGAGATATTAAAAATAATCATTCAAATTTTAAAACATAAGAGTCTATATTATAAATCACAAAGGTTTTCACATCATCAATCCAAAACTATGAGTTTAATCGACCATGGAATAATAAAAATTAAACAATGCAAATTTCATTACTTACTCAAGAAAGAATGTAAAAGTAGAGATAATGAATGAAATATCACTCAAAATGAAGAATATAAAATAGATCTGATAGATAGGCCTTTCCTAAAGTGAATCTACCCTTATAACTTTGCATTCCACACTCCTTTCCTCTCCAATTAATTATTTTTTCAGTATAATATTGATGAGCCACTCTAAATGATGTATCATAGTATTCTCTAATCTTTCTCAAAAAAACTCTACAAAAATCTACTTCATTCTTTATATGAAATTTATAAAAAAACTATTTATACTTAAAATAAAAAGACACAAGCACTGCAATGCTTCAGCAGGTGACCCTATGGCATTTTAATTAAAACTAGTGCCTCAACATTGCTAAATGCTCTATATAAGGTATTGGCTTGACAAAGACCTTCTTTCCTTAACTACTCTATCACATATTGACCTTATTTTTGGTTGAGGTCATCAGAACCTATCTAGACTTCTACCTATTGATCTAATGATTAACTGGAAACCAATTATCAATCATCCAAAGTTCAATTTAAATCTCAATCAAGACATAAATTCAATTTTAAACACAAATTTCAATTCAATCATAAAACTAGGCTTCAATTAAATTTTAAACCCAGTCTTTTATATAATCCTTAATCCATACCCAAATTAAGACATTAATCCAAACCTTAATCTAGACCATAATCCATACTTTATTCCAAACCTTAATCTAGACTTAAATTAATCCTGACTTCAATAAATTCAAACTTCAAACATTACAAACTTTAATCAAAAATTTTAATCAATCTAGACCTCAATTTATCCAAACTTCTATCTATTCAAGCTTCAAATTATTCCAGACTTTAATCTAAACTTTAATCAATCAAGACTTCAATCAATTAACCTTCAATTAATCCAGACTTCAATTAATTTACTCTCAAATTATTTAAAACTTTAATCAATTCAAACCTTAATCAATTTAAATGTCAATCAATATAAGTTTCAATCAAGGCTTTAATCAAGAATTCAATCACATTTCAATTTGACCCTCAATCAACCATCAATCACAGCTTTAATCAAGATTTAAGCCTATCTAATCAATAACAATCATTCAACTGATTATTATTGATTTGGATAATTTAAATTCAATCAATCAAATATAAAATCTAGCTCAAATCCAAAATTACATACCAAAATCATAGGTTAAAGGCCTATGTCTTAAAACCCTTTTTGGGTGTTTTTTTAATCACTTTAAAATTGTTGCGGATCTATTTTCATGGTTTATGACTTTAATGATAGCAAACACTCTTATTTCTCTACGACTACCTTATCTATTGACATTTCAGGTCCACAAGATCAGACTTTTATTGCAACCAGCTAAAGATTGGGTAGACTAGATCTGAGTCAATTTATACCTTTTTTCCTTTCTTGAGTCTTTTGTAATTGTTGTGGCTCCTGGTGCTAAGTAACTTTGCACACATACACTTCGGAAGAATTTCTAACTGTTCCCTAGAGTTTATTATTTTTTGTAACATCGTCTGGGATGATATTTATATCAGCCTGGAAGATCAGTTCAAAAATAGAAACCCTGATTTGGGCATCATCCTTGTTAAGGCAGCTGTAATTAAACACATTGTCCTGGACAATTTTGTATCGGCCAAGATGATAGGCTCAATTCAGAATGAATCTGCCATCAGATCTATTTAGAAATTACTTATTTTTGGACAACGTCCCGGTGGATCGGCCTGGCCTATTAGGATTGGCTTGGTCGATCTAGAACAATTTTTTTTAAATAAATCAAGCAATTAAGAAAAGCAATTAATGGTGATTTGCACGATCACATCAACCGGGCCGATCGCAGGATCGTCGGGGCCGATTTGACTTTGGCCAGCTTCTTTTCAGGGCGATGTTCAGGATGATTTTCCTCATATTTGAAGTAATCATCCTAGACGATATGACCAAAAATTGACTAATCATCCCTAACTGACCGGGCTGATTGAGCATAATTTATGCTGATTGGCCAGGCCTATATTTCTATCAGCCTGGATGATAAAGCTAGCAAGTTATATTTATAAGCTTATTTTGAGATCTTCTATTTAAGCTTTTGACTAGGAACTTTTATAAGTGTCTTTGGTAGCCATTGTAGCTTTGTTCTTTTGGGGGAAATGTGAAGAGAAAGTTTGAAAGGGAGTGAGGAACGGGTGAAGTATGAGAGAGGGAGAAGATCCTGTGTATTCCTAAAGCTAGGGATTGAATTCACATTATATCTATTCTTTCACTTACCACCTACAACTTCATGGCTATGTATGACTTTAATGCATCTAATCTTATCATTCATTATATTAAACATCTAACCTGTATTAGAGATCCTAGACATAAAAGAAACCCTAACCTAGCCTTAGGACATCTCTTTGCCTTTATCCTAGATTCAAAATATAATGTTCAATTTCAACTCCGCCAGATGACCTCCCTAAATTATATTCTAGTAGCTCCTTCCATATACTCTATAGTACTCATCATCATAATATGAAAAAAGAGCCTGTGAATGAGGAGGAAGAACTAATTCTTTCTCTTATCCCTATTTGCTAGAAATTATGATTAATCAGCTGGTTCAGAGGTTTGATCAGTGGGAGGCTCATTTTGAATTCTACATGGCCAAGTAGCAACAACAGAAAGACCAAGACATAGCTCGCTTCAATTCCTATGTAGCACAACATCAGCATAGCATGACTAAGATATGGATTAATTTGGAGATCAGTTTGCCTCTCTTCACCGCTACTTTTAGCCACCACTACCAACTCCTCATCAGTATCCCTATGGGTTCTAGTCTATTTTTTTTTATGTTGTTGCCTATTTTTTGTGATGTATTTACTTTGTTCTATTAAGTATTTCTTTTTTCTCCATTTTGTGATATCAAAAAGGGGAGTAGTATGTTATTTGCATCTTGTGTTTTAGTGAAACTAGTTTTCTACTTAATTATCTTCTATTTTTACTTATGTCCCATATTTCCTTTAAAACAAAATTAAAAAAATAATGAAAAATTTGAAAAAAAAAAATTAACTTTCCTTACTTTCAAAATTTCACATTCTAAGGGAGAGTTTTATAGAATGTCAAAAGTTTACAATATTTTTTAAATAATAATATTTACCATCATAAAAAGGGAGGGGGATGTTAAGAGAGATGCTATTTGCATGCTTTACATTCTTGCAACTTGTATAGTTTTGATGATTTTAAATATTATTGTTTTATGTATAGTTATCTCCTAACACTTTTTGGAAGGGTTATTTTTGCTCATGTGTGTACTAACATTTCAGCAAAATCAAACTCCATACTACAAAGACTTTAAATCAAATTCAGTATGAGATACTTTGTGTATTTAAAAAATTGTATTTTTCTTTGAATTAAATTTAAGAGGGAGCGATTGTAATTGAGTGAATACACACACACACTTTAGGAGATTTTGAGAAATTTGTGCTGATCGTACAGGATGAACATAGTTTGTACGGGATGATCAGATCAGTTATCTCCTTGTAAGAGCAATGGAATGAATATAAATTGAAGAAAAATTTTCTAAGTTCTGATCCTCCAAGATGAAGCGTATTCATCCCAGGATGAAATGTTCTCTGGAAAATTTTCATTCAAGAACGAAGTGTATTCGTTCTAGGACGAGTTGCTCTCTGGAGTACTATCATCTAGGACAAAGTGTATTCATCCTGGGATGATTTGCTCTCTAAAAATTAAGTGTCATTCAGCAGTTTTTGGGAACAGACTTATGGAATAACCGTTCGTACGAGACGAACCTTGTTCGTACAGAACAATGTGTGTGTACAAAATCATTTCGTACACATATACATTAGGTTCATTTACAACGCATTTAAGTAAAATCGTCCAGGATGATCCACGATCGTACGGGACGATCCAATTCGTATTGACTTGAAAATTTGTAGTTTTTGGATGGTATTTTGTGTCTTTCCTATAAATAGACCAAACTAAATTGCCACATAATCTTTTTGCCTACTGATCTTCATGCCTATTGAAAGAAGAGTCAAGGAGAGAGTGTGAGAGAGTGTTTGAAGGTGATTTGTTGCCATTGGAGCATGAAGGTTTCCCTTGGTACTCAAAGGTAAGAGTCTTTACTCTTGGTTTGTGATTATTTCATGCTTTTCTCTCTTCCTTCTAGAATCCTTATGAGAAGATCTGTCAAGGAGATCCGGTTCTCTGCCGACACTTGGAGTGTTAACAGCCAAAGGGTTCTCTACCGACACTTGGAGTGTTAACAGCCGAAGGGTTCTCTGCCCACACTTGGAGAGTGTGAACAGCCGAAGGGTACTCTACCCACACTTTGAGAGTGTGAACAGTTAAAGGGTTCTCTGCCTACACCGGGAGAGTGTAGAAGGATGATGATTCTCTGCCAACATTGGGGATAGTGTAAAAGGATGAAGGTTCTCTGCTAGCACTGGGGATAGTGTAAAAGGATGACGGTTCTCTGCCTCACCGGGTAGTGGTGGAAAGAGTATTTGTAAAGGCTTCTCCGCCTTAATGTAGGTGCAAAAGGAGAGTCACTATTGGTATTAATGCAATACTTGGAGGGTGCCTCCGAGGAGTGGATGTAGGTCTGGTTTTGACCGAATCACTATAAACCTCGGGTCTTTATTTTTTTTGTTGCCTTTTTATTTTTGTGATTTTACTTTTAAAAACTGTGGTTGAGAAATCTAATTCTACAAAACTCATTAGAGTTTATTATTCGGTTTAAAAAATTAAAAAGACGGATTTAATTTTTAATTACCAAATTCACCCCCCCCCCCCCTCTTGGTTAGCCGTGGGACATAAGCTTAGTTTAACAACAAAATTCATAGTGAATGAGTTTCAACAAGTGGTATCATAGCCTTATTTCAAAATCATAAGTTTAGACTACTTTTTTATTAACGTAGATGGCTACATTTGAAAACTAAAATACACCCGAGGGTTACTCTATAACTAGACCTCCACTGTTTGACAATATACTTTTTGATTTTTTGAAAACACGGATGTCTACATTTTCGCAGTCACTTGATTATCGTATGTGGAACATAGTTCAGGAAGGGTATAAAAAACCAACTAGATTAGTTGATGGAGTTAGAGTTGAAACACCTTTTGCGGACTAGACAATAAAAGAATGTGACATAGCACAACTAAATGCCAAATGCTTGAATAGGTTCTTTTGTGCTTTAAAATTAGAAGACTACATGCGGGTTTCCACTTACAAAAGTGGAAAGGACATATGGGATAGACTTTGCATAACTTATGAGGGGACTAATGAGGTTAAGCAATCTAGACTTAATATCTTGTAGCATGATTATGAATTGTTTCGCATGAAACCAAATGAATCCATTTCTGATATGTACACAAGACTCACACAAATAATCACCTCTTTGCATGCACTGGGTAGGGAACTAATGAATACTGAAATGGTTAATAAGATTCTTCATTGTTTGCCTACTGCTTATGATGCTAAAATTACTGTAATTATATAGTCTAAAGATCTAAACATTTACTCTATTGACAATCTTCTTGGTTCGCTAATTTCTTATGAGCAAGGAGTTAGTCAAAGAAAGATTGATGTAGGTGAATCATGAAGGGAGAAGAACATAGCAATAAATGTGGAAGAGTCTGAGAGTGAACACTCATAACTTGAGGATGAAGATGACATCTCATTGATGACTAGAAAATTCCAAAGCTTTCTAAAGAGGAAGCAGAATAGACGCCAGCATTGGAATAGAGGTAAATTTAATAGAAATGCCAAGGTTTCAAATGAAGTGATTTTCTATGAGTGCATGAAACCTGGTCATATCAAGACTGATTGCCCAAAACTCAAAGCTACTCCTAGCAAGGAGAAGGTAGAGGAGAAACCAATTGTAAAGAAGGGCAAGAAGAAGTTTAAAAGAGCCTTCTAGGCGGACTCAGCTTCAGATTCATCAGAGACTGAGAAGGAAGAAGAAGTCACTAATCTGTGCTTAATGGCTGATAGTCTTGATCAGTCAGATCAAGAAGAGGGTCACTCTCACATAAGACCTCGTGAGAGCATATGGTACCTAGATAGCGGATGTTCAAAGCATATGACTGGAGATACTGCACAATTCATATCACTGGAAGCCAGGAGTGGAGGCAAGGTTACACTTGGAGATAACACCACAAGAAAAGTGGTTGGATCAAGTATGATTGGAAATCTTAATAAATTTTTTATTGAGAATGTTTTATTAGTAGAAGGCTTAAAGCATAACCTGTTAAGTATAAGTCAGCTATGTGATAAAGGATATTGTGTGAAATTGTTTTCTACTAGCCTCATATTAAGCCTAAATGGTAAAGATGTTTTGAGTGGTAAAAGGGTAAATAATATTTATATGCTAGACATTAATTATATTCAATCTCCTACTGCTTTTTTTTTTTTAACCTGTATCTGATGAGTCATGGCTTTGGCATAGGAGACTTTGTCTCTCTAGTATGAAAAACCTTAGAAGGATTACCCAAAAGAACTTAGTGAGAGGTATAACAAAACTAGACTTTACTAAGGACCACCTTTGTGATGCATGTCAATTAGGAAAGTAAGAGAAGTCTTGTTTTTCAGTCCAATAAGGATCTTAGAACTAGTAAACCATTAGAGATTTTACACATGGATCTTTTTGGACCAGTTAGAACTGTGAGTCTAGGAGGGTTACTCTAGGAGGTATGCGGATTTGTAATTGCGGATGATTACTCAAGATTCACATGGGTTAGATTTCTATTTCATAAGAGTGGATCATTTGAGGAGAATAGAAACTTTTCAACATGGATTCAAAGAAAACTAGGGTGTGAAATTATTTCTATACAAAGTGATCATGGTGGAGAATTTGAAAATGAGAAATTTCAGGAATTTTATAAGGAGAAAGAAATTGATCATAATTTTTCTGCACCTAGAACCCCTCGGCAGAATGGGGAAGTCGAAAGGAAAAACATAATATTAATAGAAGCCGCCCGAGCAATATTGACAGAATACTCACTTCCTAAATATTTTTGGGCTAAGGCGGTTAGCACTGCATGTTATATTCTGAATATGGTGAATGTAAGATCTAAACTAAATAAAACACCTTATGAGTTGCTAAAAGGAAGAACACCTAATTTGTCTCATTTGCATGTTTTTTGTTGCAAGGTATTCATTCATAACAATGGAAAATCTTCCTTAGAAAAATTTGATCCAAAATCTGGTGAAGGAATTTTTGTTGGATACTCAAGTGTAGGAAAATCTTATAGAGTATTCAATAGAAGAACTTTGGTAATTGATGAGACCACACTTGTTGTATTTGATGAATCTAGAAATATGGAAGAGCCAAATATTGTAGAAGATGAGATTGAGATTAACTCCCAAAAAATTGATAAAATAAATTTGTAAGAAAATGTGGAAGAAAATTTGGAGATAGAAAACCCTTTGCCTATAGATTTTAGATTTTCTAAAAACCACCCAAGGGAATTGATTATAGGTGAACCAAGTGAGGGTGTAAGGACTAGGCATGGATTAAACAAAGAAGTCAATCATTCTGCCTTCATTTTAACTATAGAACCCACAAATATTGATCAAGCACTTTCGGATGAATTTTGAATTTTGGCCATGCAAAAAGAGTTGAATCAATTTGTAAGAAATAAAGTTTGGGAATTAACTACAAGGCCAAAGGATCAAAGTGTAGTTGGAACTAAGTGGGTATTCAAAAACAAAATGAATAACTCAGAAGTAGTCATTAGAAATAAGGCTAGATTAGTTGCTAAGGGGTATAATCAAATTGAAAGGATTGATTTTGAGGAGACTTTTGCCACTATAGCTAAACTTGAAGCAATTAGGGTTTTGCTAGCTTTTGTATATTTTAGAGGATTCAAATTGTATCAAATGGATGTAAAAAGTGCCTTTTTAAATAGGGTAATTCAAGAAGATTTTTTTGTAGAACAACCACCAGGCTTTAAAAATTCTAAATACCCAAATCATTTTTTCAAGTTGAAAAAGGCATTATATGGATTGAAACAGGCACCTAGGGCTTGATACGAGAGGTTGAGCACCTTCTTACTTGAAAGATCTTTTGAAAAAAGAAGTGTGGATATAACTCTCTTTTTGAAGAAATGTGGAAAGGATATACTCATTGTTCAAATTTATGTGGATGATATCATTTTTGGATCTTCAAATAAAAATCTTTATGATGATTTTTCAAAAATAATGAGTAGTGAATTTGAGATGAGTCTAATGGGATATTTGAGTTACTTTCTAGGATTTAGCATTAAGAAAATTAAGGAAGGTACATTTCTTAGTCAGTCAAAGTATGTTAAGGACATCCTCAAAAAAAGTATGAAACAGATAATGCTAAACCTGTTAATACACCAATAAGTTCCTCAGTTCATTTGGATAAGGACCCTAAGGGAAAATCTGTTGATTAAAAGAAATTTAGAGGGATAATTTGATCTTTACTTTACTTGACTGCTAGCCAACCCGATATCATGTTTAGTGTTTGCTTATGTGCTAGATTTCAATCAAATCTAAAAGAATCACATTTGACAGTACTGAAAAGGATTTTAATATATCTGTTAGGAACTCAGAACTTAGGAATCTGATATCCTAAGTTTAGCTCTTCATTTGAAATAATTGGTTATTCAGATTGTAACTTTGCAGGTTATTAAGTGGATAGAAAGAGCACTTCTGGAACATGTCAATTTATTGAAAATTCTCTAGTCTCTTGGTCTAGTAGAAAATAAAATTCAGAAGCCCTATCAACTGCAGAGCTGAATACATTGCATTAGGAAGTTATGTGGCACAAGTACTTTGGTTGAAACAATAGTTGATTGATTTAGGATTAAATATAGGCACTATTATAATTTATTATGATAAGACTAGTGCTATTTGTATTTCTAAAAATCTTATTCAACATTCAAGAACCAAATATATAGATATAAGGCATCATTTCATAAGGGATTATGTATCTAAAGGAGAAATGTAACTCACTCATGTTTCTACTGAAAATCAACTTGCAGACATTTTTACAAAACCTTTAGCCTTTGATACTTTTAGTGCATTAAGAACAAGGCTTAGTGTGATTGATTTGAATGCTTAAATAAAAATATTTTTGCAATATTGATGTTTGTTTACTAAGTTAATGTGTTTGTGTGTTTTTATGTGTTTATGAACTTGTATGTGTGATTTTCTTAATTTAAAGTTTGTGTTTTTTTTTCTCGTTGTTTTGTATTTTTAGTGTGTTTGTGTTTAAGTTTTTGATTGAGTACAAAAATTTGAAAATTTTGAGTGACAATCATCCGGGATGAAATGTTTTCGTACGGGACGATTTGTGTAGTGTCACAAACTGTCAGATTTTGAACCACTTGAGTGCAATTTTTTAGTGTTTTAGTGTCACTTCGTCTGTATGATCGTCATGATCATCCGAGAAAAAATATTTTTCAAACGACGGGGCAAATGAATAAAGCAGTTGAATGGATAAGATAGTTTTTAATGCGAACTTCGTACATACAAACATTTGGTTCGTCAGGACGAACACATGTTGTTGCAACCCATGACCCCGAGTTTGAGATTTTGATGATGCCAAATAATGAGTGACTTGGAACTGCTTTTCATTGCTTATTATTTTATTTGTTATTTTCCTTGAGCACTAACATTTCAGGAAGATCTTAGTAATTTCACATGTCGGTTTGATGTAGGGTACGGTTTCAACTGCCATAAAAATGATATAAGTTCTGATCGTCCCAGGACGAACACGTGTTCGCCTGTATGATCAGTCTGGTCAAAAGTCTGTATGAAGGGATACTTCGTAAGTTGTGTTGATTACAAAAAGTCATTTCATTTTGATGCATTGGATCGTCCATATGAAATTTTTTCGTACAGGACGAATTGAAAATTTCATACGGGGCAAAATTTTTTTCATCTGGTACGAACATATCGTTTTCAATAAATAGAAGGACTTTTGAACTCAACAGTCACACTCAAAACTTCACTTTCAATCTCTTTCATACTCTAGATTTTCTTCCAAATGACGAGTTCAAGTAAGAGAGAAAAGGTTCTCGCAAAGAAACCACATAGAAATTCCTCTGAAAACTTCCTTTCCAAAGCAAATGAGGAATCTTTTCCTAGGTTTGCCTCAACGAAGATCACACCCTCCTGAATCCTAATCCAAGAACAACTTACCTTTAAGGTAATGAACTTATTTGCCTCAACACAGTTTGGTTTTATCCTTACCCTCATCTATCTCTACAATAAGGAAACCTTCCACTATTTCCTCGCCAACATGTCCTTTAATTCTGACCAATCTATAATCTATTACTTTGACTTCAAACAAAAAGTTAAATTTACCAAGCATGACTAAGGAGCCTTTTTTAATTTAAGGATAGAGGGAGCCAGAGCCCATCACTTGATCAACACTTATGATTATGCATGGTATGAACTTAATAATGTGATTATAGGAAACAATGTGAATGAACATGTGGCTATAGTATCCGGTCTAGTTCGTAATGCACGAATCATCCAGCATGTACTTAGAACTTCCATAATTCCTAAAGCTGGTGATAGGATCAACATTACCCCTCTTCTTTCTATGGTGACCTTCTTGATCATGACTAAAGAACCTATAGATGAAGCCCAACTTATCCTTGACTATCTTTATGGGCTGTCTGAAGTAGGACATGTAGAGCATAAGAGAAAGAAGAACATCACCTTAGGACATCTTGTTGCCTACATTCTGGAGAAGAAATACAATTTGGTTCATCCTGATCAAGAGTTTGAAGAACTGCTCTACTACAACGATGGATCATTTACAGCAATCTTCAAAGAAGAACCAAGTAAAACTCATGTCATTACTGATACAGAGGAAGAACCAGAAGCTGCACCTGCACCCGCCAATGAACCAAATTATCAGGATTTGGTTCAAAGATTTGATCGCTTTGATCAAATTTAGACTCATCTTTAGAAGCAGGCCGAACAATATCAGCATGACATGAATTTTATGAGGGATCAGATGAATGATATCAGTACCAATGTTCTTATGATGAGTACTTACTTTAACATCTTTGGTGTTATACCTCCTCCTCCACTAGATCAGGGTCCTTCTCAGTGATTGTTGCACATAATTTTATGTATTTTCTGAAGTTTGTGTTTTAGATGTGTTTTAAGTAAGTTTGTTTGTATTTTCTTTACTTTAGATGTTTTGTTTCCGTATTGATATCCTGACCTTAAATTGTAATATCTTCATAGTGATATTAATATATGTTCACGTGTTTTGGATTTAATTGTATTGAAATGTGTGTTAGCCTTTATGATAATCATTAGCTTTTTGATCTTAATAGTGATATATTTTGAAGTGCAAGTCTAAATTAAATTCATTAGAAAATCTAATTTTTTCTAAATTTAAGTTCTTCTTATAACTTGATATAATTAGAATTGTCAATTTCATGTCTTTTATTTACTACATTAATTCTAATATTATTATTGCAACTATGATGTTTTCTTATTTTATATTTCACTTATCAATAAATATTTATGCAGTTAGAAAATTTTAAATTTTTTTTTTTATTGATTTTGGAAAGATCAAAATTACTCTTGAAAAAATGTACAAATGTACAAAAATCAAAACAAATGCGCAATGGTTTGCAAGTAAAAAAAGAGGTACAAAATAAGCCCAAAAATAAAAAGATGAACAAAAATGTGCCAATAATTTGAAAAGATGCGCAAAGTGCCACATGTGGTAATTATTTCTTTCCATTATCTTTTAATTTCTTAATTCAAATTGATCTAATGTACATTTATATTCTGTATTGAAATTTGAAATATACAAATTTTCTATTCATCCTTTTTGCAATGATTTTTTTTATCTTAGTGTCTAAATTGACTCATGCTTTTGATATGTTCTTTCTATTATCAATGTTATATCACTTCTTAAATTCTATGAATTAATATGATTTGCCTAATATTTTAATTCTATTTGGATAACATATTTTAATCACTCTCAAGATTTATTTAGCAAATGATTTTCATATTTCTGCTTACATTTCAAGTCTTTTTTCTTCTTTACTTTTTGTTGTTGTCAAAAAGGGGGAGAAATTGTTCGTATCGTGTTTTTTTGCTTTAGTTTGATCTGTTTTTTATTTTTTGTTTTGTATTTTGTGTTTATTGTATAAGTTGTGTGAGATTGTTTTATATGTATATTTCTAAAAATGCCTCCTTATTTACACGTGTTCATCAATTCAGGGGGAGTTTAGGAGATTTTTTGAATTTGAAAATTATACAAATAATAATTATTTTGCCATCATCAAAAAGGGGGAGATTGTTAAGAGAGTTGCTATTTGCATGTTTTACATTCTTGCAACTTGTATAGTTTTGATGATTTCAAATATTATTATTTTATGTATAGTTATCTCCTAACACTTTTTAGAAGAGTTATTTTTGCTCTTTTGTGTACTAACATTTCAGGAAAATGAAACTCCAGACTACAAAGAGTTCAAATCAAATTCAGTATGAGATACTTTATGTATTTAAAAACTTGTATTTTTCTTTGAATTAAATTTGAGAGGGAGTGATTGTAATTGAGTGAATACACACACACACACTTTAGAAGATTTTGAGAAATTTTTACTGATCGTACAGGACGAACATAGTTCATATGGGACGATCAGATCAGTTATCTCCTCGTATGAGCAATGGAATGAATAGGAATTGAAGAAAACTTTTCTAAGTCCTGATCATCCAGGATGAAGTGTATTCGTCCAAGGATGAAATGTTCTCTGGAAAATTTTTGTTCAAGAATGAAGTGTATTCGTTCCAGGATGAGTTGCTCTCTGGAGTACTATCGTCCAGGAAGAAGTGTATACGTCCCAGGACGATTTGCTCTCTGTAAAACTTTCGTCCGGACGAACCTTAACTTTGTCCTAGGATGAAGTGAACAGACTCTGAAAATTAAGTGTCGTTCTGTAATTTTTGGGAACCAACCTATGGAATAACTATTCGTATCGAACGAACCTAGTTCGTACGGGATGATGTGTGTGTAAGAAGTCATTTCGTATACATATACATTAGGTACATTTCCAATGCATTTAAGTAAAATAGTCCAGGACGATCCAATTCGTATTAACTTGAAAGTTTGCAGTTTTTGGACGGTTTTTTATGTCTTTCCTACAAATAGTCCAAACTAAACTGTCACATAATCTTTTTTCGTACTGATCTTCATGCCAATTAAAAGAAGAGTCAAGGAGAGAGTGTGAGAGAGTGTTTGAAGGAGATTTCTTGCCATTGCAGCATGAAGGTTTCACTTGGTACTCAAAGCTAAGAGTCTTTACTCTTGGTTTGTGATTACTTCACTCTTTTCTCTCTTCTTTCTAGAATTCTTGTGAGAAGATATGTCAAGGAGATCCAGTTCTCTACTAACACTAGGAGAGTGTGAACAGCCGAAGAGTTCTCTGCCCACACTTGGAGAGTGTGAACAGCTGAAGGGTACTCTGCCCACACTTTGAGAGTGTGAACAACTGAAGGGTTCTCTGCCTACACCAGGAGAGTGTAAAAGGATGACGGTTCTATGCCAACACTGGGGATAGTGTAAAAGAACGAAGGTTCTCTGCCAACACTGGGGATAGTGTAAAAGGACGATGGTTCTCTGCCGCACCGGGTAGTGGTGGAAAGAGTGTTTGTAAAGGCTTCTCCGCCTTGCTGTGGGTGCAAAAAGAGAGTTACTATTGGTATTAGTGAAATACTCGGAGGGTGCCTCCGGGGAGTGGATGTAGGTCTAGTTTTGACCGAGCCACTATAAACCTTGTGTCTTTATTTTTCCGCTACCTTTTTATTTTTGTGTTTTACTTTTAAAAAACTGTGGTAGAAAAATCTATTTCTACAAAACTCATTAAAGTTTAATTGTTTTAATTTAAAAAAATTAAAAGAGGGATTAATTTTTTTTTAATTACCAATTTCACCCCCCCCCCCCCCCTCTTGGTTAGTCCGTGGGACATAAGCTTAGGTTTAGCAACCTAATTCATAGTGAATGAGTTTCAATAGGGGATTATTATAGATTTAGGCCTAAACACTATAAATTTGATGATAATAAAAATTATTATTTTCTTATCACTATAATTATTGCATATATAATTTGTTTCCCTTCTTACTAACATTTCAGGTCCATAAGTCCACTGGAAATATTGATCAGCATACGATTGGGTAGACCAAGGTTGAGTCTATCTGTAATTTTAATTTTAATATACTTTTTTCTTTTTCTGAGTTAAATCATGTTTCTGGTGGATACTAGGCTAAGTATCCTTGTATACACACACTCAAGGGAGTGAGTTTGTAAGTTAGAGAAATTTCTAATTTTTTAACTAATCATATAGTATGATATAAATAATATTGAATGATCAGTTAAAATAGAAAACCCTAATTAGGGCACTATTATTAATTAAGAGTGATTAAACAAATCATATTATATAATCAATGTCATACTGGATGATAGTTAGGATTATAAAAAATAGTTGCAAATCATAATTTAGGAAATATTTTAATATTAAAATTTTATTCTAATCATAGAGGATGATGTGAATTATATTAGATGATTTATAAAAAATGTGAGAAAATTGATCCTATAATTAGGAGACTAATTATGATAGAATTTCTCAATCAGATCATACAGAATGATCAGTGATGATCATACTGGATGATAAGAGAGATACATGGGATGATACTTGATCTACATCATCTAAGATGAAAATTTATGATTTTCTTCTAATCGTATAGGGAAATCATATAACATGACCCAAGGGATGTATAGCAAGATATTTAAATCATCGCCCATCATTGTCAGTCATACTAAATGTTCAGTATAATATCTTAAACTAATCGTATAGGATGATCATAGAATCATATAGGATTATCAATATAAATACTTGAACTAATCATACATGATAATGTGTGTCACACTATCTGAAAGGGCTAACTTGTACTAGTCATACACCACGATCTAATGATAGTACTGGATGATCTTCGATAGTAAATTTAAAATTAGGGATTTTTTGAATGCTCTCTATTTAATCTCTCAAATCTATCTTTTGAGGGACATTTTTGTTATTTAGACTTCAGGAGAAAAAGCATTGTGAGATAAGAGAGGGAGATTTTGTGAGGGAGAAGATGTGAAGGGATTAACAAGATTTCTCCAAGAAAGAAACATGCCTAGTATCTATAAGAGTCACAGTTCTCTACCACACCAAGGTAGTGAAACAGCATCTATAAAGGCTTCTCCACCTTGTTGTGAGAGCAAATGGAGAATCACTATTATTTAGTGCAATACTTGGAGAGAGAGTCTCCAAGGAGTGGACATAGGTCATGTTAACCAAACTACTATAAATTTTGATGCGCTAATTCTGATAAGTTTCCACATTTTATTTTTCTACAATTATATGTGTGGTTAAAAATTTTAGTTTATTTTGTTATTGTGAAATTTTCTTAATTCAACATCTGCTGAGTAGATTCTTGTGTGTGGGTGTGAAAAGATTTTTTAGAGGATTTCTTTTATCCTAAAGTTTTTTTTAAATATCCAATTCACCCCCACCCCCACTCTCACCCCCCCATTTTGAAGTGTCTATGGTGCACCCACAAGAATTTAAGTATAATATCTAGAGTGCAGGAAACTACATAAACAAACAAAACACACCCTCCAAGTAATGTATCTGCATCACAATGAAGCACACCACTAGACTAGTCAAAGCTAGAGTTAGTAACCCTATCAAACCAACTAAAGTGTGTGTAAAAGGAGGGTTGGATAAGTCCTAGGTTATTATTATTTAATGTTATTTTGTATTTTATTTTAAATTTATTTTAGGTCAAATGGAATTTATTGAAATTTAAATTTTGTATTTTATAATTTAAAATTTATTTTAAATAATATATTTTATAAGTTAAATTATTTATTTTAAGTTTTAAAGACTGTAGCACTCAACGACCCCCAATTACAAGGCGTCATTTATTAGCAAGTCTTAAGCTAATTATTTTAATGCATTTGATTCCCCCCAAGTAATCAAATAAAGTGCATAAAGCCCTTCATTTTAATTAAGTATTTTAAGGATTTAGGTTTTCAAAAACCTTGTCAATTGATCACTTTAACAACTTCAAGCTTCTAATTTAACAATCATAGTCCTACAATTGTAACGCATTTAATTTTCCCCAAGGGATCAAATCAAGTGCATAAAATCTTTTGATTTATTTATCTTCTTTATTTAAGTTATTCAATTTTAACTTACTTATTTAATTTTAATTATATTTAAAATTTGTAAATTTTATATAACTTTATTTTAATGTTTATTCTCTAAACTTGATTAACTTAGTTGATTCATTTTTTTTAATTTTTAAAAATTAAATTAAATTTTCTTTATTAATTGAGTTAAACAAACTTTGACATTTACTTTTACTAGTGATATGAGTGGTTATGGATTTTGACTAAATTCCATATTTAATTTGGAGTCTAATGACATTTAGTTGCACTTTTCATATTTTTCTTTATTTATTTATAATTTTTATAAAATCAGCCCATTAACTTGAATTATAAATTTAATTGATTAGGTTATTTTGATTTTTTATCTAAATCAATTTCAAATCACTTGAAATTATCACCAAAGGTTAGAATGACCTCTAAAGAAGATTGTAAGAGTTTATTTATATTTTTATTTTTAATTATTTTTAATAAATTCTTTTTGATTTTAAGTTAATTTGTATTTTTAAAGTTTCTAATGGGCCTTTTATTTTTCATTTAAAGTACATTAAATTTATGACTTATTGAAATTTAATTTGTATTTTTTCTAATTTATTTTAAATTTTAAATAATTTATTGATAATCCTAGGTTAATTATGTAAAATGATTAGGCTTTACTAATTTATCGATCAAATTAACTCTAAATCACTTGAAATTCAGACCGTAGGTTAATAAATTAGAAGCTGTCGAGATCTCTTTATGGTTTTTAAATAAATCACCAATTAAAAACATCTATAGAATTGGAAATTGAAGTTTAGGTTATAAAGAATAGGGATTGCATTGAAATCAATGAAATTTTAACCCTTATACAAGATGTTAACAAACCACATGCAACCAAACACATACTTTTAGAAGTTCAGAATTCCATCCTCTAAGGGGGAGTTTCAAAGAATGTCAAAGGGCTTTGAAATTTTTTATAAAAATATTTGTTAGTATCAAAAATGGGGAGATTGTTACAAATATTAGCCCAAGCACTATGATATTGATAATAACAAATATTATTGTTTCATTTCTACTGCTATTATTGCATATCATTGTCATTTGCGCTACTTACTAACCTTTCAGGACCACAAGTTTACCTGTAAAGTTCATGTAGACTAGGGTTGAGTCTATTTATAATTTCAATTTTAATATGCTTTTTACCTTTTCTTGAGACAAGTAATGTATCTGGTGCACCCCAAGCTAAATAACCTTGCATACACACACTCAAGGGAGTGGAATGGCGAGCTAGAAAAATTTTCTACATTTTGACCTAATCATACAGGACAATTTATATTGTATTATATAATCAGTTAAAAATAGAAAACACAAACTAGGCATCCCTATTAATTAAGAGTGTTTACTAATCATACTGTATGATCCTTATCATGCAAGATGATTAGTTCATATTATGAAAAATAGCTGTCAACAACAATTTAGGAAATATTTTAATTTTCAAATTTTGTACATATCATATAGGATGTCCCACATTATCCTGGGTTATAGATGACAATCATGTCTAAATTATTCCTATGATTAAGAGAACAGTTATGGTAAAACTTAATTCGACCTGATCATATATGATAATTGATAATGACAGAGAATACGCATGGGACAATAAGGGATCGCCACCTATTATATCAAGTAAATACCATAATTTTTGTAACTAATCATTCAGAATGATTGACCCCTTTCATACTAGATGATAGAGAATTGCGAGGGATGATAAGGCATCATCGAGTATCATAATAGACAAAGTTCAATAGTTCTATATTAATTGTCCAAGATGATATTATAATTATCCAAGATGATCTATCTATTTCTCCAAAACTAATCATACAAGGCAATGCAATTTGCACTGGCTGAAAGGGCTATTTTGAACTAATCATACAGGACAATCATATGATTGTATTGGATGATCAGTGCCGCTAGATTAAAAAATAGAGCTTTTTTACAGATCTTTATTTAAGCTCTCATAATTTCCTTTAGTTTATCTTTTATTGTTGGGTTTGCCTATGAGAGAGCTTAGAGAATGAAGAGAGGAGAGCCTTGAGAGAGAGAGAGAGAGAGAGAGAGAGAGAGATCCTTATGAGGGGGAGTTCTAAGGGATTCACATAGGTTGCTTTGAGTAAGGTTTCCACCATCTTCATTAAGCTTCTTTCTTAGTTCCTTGGGGGATTTTGGGAGATCTTCTTCAGCATTATATCTAAGGTTATATGCCTACTCTAGGAGGGAGTAAAGGATTCTAAGGTTCTCTACCAACTCTAGGAGGGAGTAAAAGGATTTATAGGTTCTCTGCCTACTCTAGGAGTGAGTAAAAGGATTTCCAGGTTCTTTGTCTACTCCAGAAGGGAGTAAAAGGATTTCTAGGTTCTATGCATACTTAAGGAGGGAGTAAAAGGATTCAAGGTACTCTTCCTCACTATGTCAGTGGAAAGATTTTGTAATGGTTTCTCATCCTTACTATGGGGTAAAAGGAGAGACACTACTTTTAGTGCAATACCTTGATAGGTGGCTTTAGGGGAGTGGATGTAGGTTAACTAAACCACTATAAATCATGTGTGCTCTTTTTATTTTCTTTTCAGTATTTAATTTTGGTATTATTTTGTGATTTATTCTATGGTTGAAATCTCTAATTTTTTTTTTGTGAAATTATTGTTTCTTATGTATAAATTATTTATTTTAAAATATTCAAAAAGATTTCAAATGAAAAAAAAATTCTTTTTTCTGTTAAGAAATTTTTAAAATAACCACTTCGACCCCCCCCCCCCCCTCTTGGTTTGCCTCGGGCTAGTTTATAAAGGTTTAACATTCCTCACAAACTCTTAAGTGGTATCACAGGAAGATTCATAAATAAAGTTTTAGAAAATATTTGAAAAAAGATCCATGGCTATCTTAACTAATCATAAAACTATGTAAGGATATTTAATCATTAGACCACCTCTATTTGATAATATTTCTCACAATTTTTAAAAAACTCACTGTTGACCTCATTTTTGTATGAGGTCACTAAGACCCTTCCAGAATCCAGATCCGATCCTAGACTCTAGGATCCACTCTAGAATTTAGGATCCTTCCTAGAGCCAGACCTTAGGATCCTTCTAGATCCAAGACCTTAGGGCCTACTCTAGAGCTTAAGATTTTTCCATATCCAAATCCTAGAACTCCTCTAGATTCTAGGACTAATCCAGGCTCAAATGAATCCCTTGATCAATTCAAACCTCAAATCAATCTGAACTTCATTCAATTCAAATCCAAATTAATTCAAGCTTCAAGCACACCCAAACTTTGATCCAGTCAATTTGATAATCCAAACTTCAACTTAGACTTTGATTCTACCTTTGATCTAGCTTTGATCCTATCAATTCATTAACAATCACCACATGATTGTAAATGATTTGGATTCCCCAATATTGATCATTCAAACTCGAAATCTATTCCAGATCCAGAAATCCAGACTCAAATCTAAAGCCCTAAGGCCTTGTCCTACCCACCTTTTTCAGAGATTTTTCAAAACATTTCAAAACCAGTCAATGGCCTCTGATTCAGGGTCTATCACTTACAAAGTGATAATACATGTCTCTAGAGGTTACCCTCCAACTTTGAGCTCATTCTGAGGTCTCTAACCCAGAATCTGAATTAAAATTCAAAGGCTGTAAAACCTTCAATATTTACAGCCTATGCCACTGAACCTACCCCTTTGAGATTTTGATCTTGGAGCCTTTATCAAAGCCTCCAACCACTTCCAGACTTTTGATTTTAATCCACCGAACAGTAAACTGCATTTTTTTTTTTTTTTGGACTCATTTTTGGCCCCTAGTGGCCATAACCCCAAAATGACCAGAATACCCCTATGGGCTCAATCAAGCTCCCAAAATTGAACTCTGAATTGAATGCAATACTTGCAGCAAGTTTCAAATACATCAAACATGTTCAACCCATTCCCAAGACCTGGGTCAATCTGGTTGACCAAGTCAAAGTTGACCTAAGAACCCTTTAAGGGTCCAAATAGGTGTTTTGACCTAAATGACCTCTCTAGGCCATGCAACCACTTCCATTGGCTTTGAAATGTCATTTCAAATCTGTTGAGCCCAAACCCAAACCCTAGGTCAACCTGGTTGACCAAGTCAACCCAGGTTGACCAAACAGGCCTTTAAGGGTTCAAATAGGAATTTTGACTGAGTTGACCTTCTCAGACCTAAGGACCATCTCCAGTGGTCTCCAAATATTATTCCAAATTTGTCCCAGCCAGACTTACCCCTTGGGTCAACCTGATTGACCCAGTCAACTTAATTGACCCATTAGCTCTTAAGAGTCTAAGTGGGTCAATTGACCCATTTGAGCTCTTCAACCCCTATTACCTATTCAATATATTCTTGGATAAGACTCAAGTGTCACTTGACATTTGGTCAACTCAACCCAACTCGAGTTGACCAAGTCAACCCTCAATCCTTGTTGGCATTGGTTCTATTTTTTACCCTTGACTTTTGACTTTTGATCTTCAACCAAACTATCCAAATGACCTCTCACCTCCCCAAATGCCACATCACCAGCTTTGACTTTGTTGACTGGTCAAACCAAGTCAACAGACGCTTAATTCCTCTTTGAAATGGTCAAACTCTCTCCTTTGATTTCAAACCCTCTCCTTTAGGCTTGGGAGCCCTCCCATTGACTGCTCCTACTCCCCCATGCCACCTCGCCTTGACCTGTTGACTGGTCACACAAGTCAAACAAGAGTCTAAACCTCTCCAAAATGTCTTAATCAGCTTTTTAGCCACTTCCCTTGATTTAGGCTGCATTAGCCGCCCCTTTAATGTCCTAAAGCTCTCTAATAGGCTCCCTAACCAAGCCCAGCCTTGGTTTAGCCTTAAGTGGTAGTGGTCCCCCCCCCCCACCTCAAAAGAGCTAACCAATGGTTAGAGGGCCTTTCCAGCCTTTCCTCCTGCCACCTAACGGCTTGGGCACTTGTCCTTCATCAGAGAGAGCCCTCTGATGCTCAAAGCCGTTCAAACTTGCCCAGGCCATTAGAATAGGAAAAAAAGTAGATTTTAGAGCATTGGATCAAGACAACTTCTCTCACTCACCCTAGCCTCCCAGAGCGAGTTCTTTGTTCGTTTTAGATCCTAAGGGCCTCCTCTACCTTGCCACTACAAAATCCAAGTGGTTGCACGTCACCGGCGAAGAGTTCTCGGCGAGTCCACCACCACTAATCCGTCACAAGCTCGTAGCGGTCGATCCAGGCGTGTTCGAGCTCATTTTCATGCTAGGGATCTTCACTTGGACAGTCTACAAGCTCATCAATCCAGAATTTCGAAGATCTAGCGGTATAATAATCTCTTAAAACCTTAGACCTAGTTCACTTTAGATGGGCTTAATTAGCTTTATATGTAAGTGTTTTAGGCAAAAAAAATCTTTCCCTTGTTTCTGTTCATGTCTTCTTCTTGAGCCTAAAGTTTCAAGTGATTTCATCCACCCGATCGAGAGAACGAACCAAAAAATGGATCCTAGGGCGTCTTTCGTAGTTTGATACAGATGTACATTTTCTGGACCGTTGATCACATGATCAACGATCCAGATCTGCCCGCTCCGCTTTTGGTTCACCGTGTATTCTAGTTAACATTCGATCTATCGTCTGACGAAATCAAGGCCGTCTGCTCGGAGTTGCGGGATCGAACGTCCACCGTCTGATCTTCTTTTGTTAGATCAGACCCGCGGCTATCCAACGGTCTTTGGCCGACCGCTGACGTGGTTAAGTAGACCGCGTGAAGCGCCTGCGGCCGACGCGGTGTCCCCTCCGTCACGCGGTTCCGATCCCGCGAACCCGAGTGCGCCACCTGTCACGCCGGCGCCGCCGTTTGATTAATAAATTGATTTAAATTCATTTTAATTAATACAACTTCAAAAAATGATAATAAATAAAATATAATACCACAAAAAATAAGTATAATATATCAAACTGCTCATAATTTTATCTAGTTTATTTTAAAAATAAAATGAGACTATTTTGATTATTATTTTATTAATAATTTAATAAATGCATAAAATCATATTTTATTTTTACTTAAATATACACAAGGTTTTTTTATCTGAAATTGGGCATGAGTATTCTTGGGTATATGTCTGACTTCCAAAAATTGTTACACATTTATTTGAGTTCTATTTTAGTAGTTATTGAATTTCTAATATAAGTATGTTTTATAAATATATTATATATATTACTTATTCCCATATTTAACACTAAAACTACTTTATCTAAAAAATTATAATATAAACATAACTTTCAGAAATAATAAAGTCCTGATTAAATTTAATTAGGATGCTATTTTAATTATTAATTAATTTTGAATTAGTTCAAACCCACTTAATTGTTTTAAAACTTAAACCATTTTTCTTTTTAACTAAATCTATACTAATTCATATAAATATAAAGAGTATATTAGAATTTCCAGAAAACTACATTTTGTTTTAAATTTATTTTCAAAATGTCCTAAATTATTAGTTTATTATGATTAACTTGAATTACTTGAATAGTGTGTTATTTAATTAGTATTATATTAAGTGATTTTAAAATTAAAATTTATTCTCAGAATAATTAGAAAACTGTGGATCTCTAAAAAAAAAGGGGGAGATTATTTTGATTATATTGTTTTAAAGGTTATATATGTTTGTTATATGGGTTTATATAGTATATATGTATGTTTATTTTGAAATGTACTTTGAAAATATATAGGTTAAATCTTTAATGGATATTTGAGACATTCACCTTTGGAACTTTGACATAGATTAAGCATAATTGAATGGAATATATGGGGAAAGGTGATTAATGGATAATTATATTTCTAATTATTTATTAATCACAATCTAGCTATGTTTAAAAAAAAAATCAATCTTTGCTTGCTTAGGTTGTGCACACACCACCTAGCCTATGCTCTCCTAGTTTTAAGGACTTGATTGTGCCATTCATGTGCTTATTTATGCTTTGTTTAAGGTTAGCAACACATTGATTTGAGCCCATTAAACTTAGTGTCATTAATTTCATCTAACAATTAGAAGTCATTAAGACCCTTAATAAATATTTCCTAAATTTATGACTTTAATTAAATCTTTAAAACTCTCAAAATGTAATAAATCCATTTTAAATCCAAAAATATCTATAAACCTCTAACTAACAGAATTAAGTCCTTAATTAATGAAATATAAAATCCCTTGATTTGTAACAGCTAATTAAGCCTTAATTTAAATTTTAAGTAAAAGTTTATATTTAATTGATTTATAATAATAATTATATATTGAAATCTCCAAAAATTTTCCAAACACTTGGAATCCCTCCTTGGGTCATTCCTGGACCTTTGGAGGTGTTTTCAGAAGTTGGAAACTTATTTGAGGCAAAATCATAAAAAGGGCCATTATTAAGCAATTTCCAAAATCCACTAAAATACTCAAAACTTAATAATTCATAACTAAATCAAGAAAAATCTAAATTTGACCAAACTCACATTGCATTCAACTCATTATAATTCTAATATTTATTAAAAATATTAAAGTACCAAAAAACTATCAAAGTCAAAAAGTCAACATTTTGGTCACTCTAGGTCAAAATCGGGTTAAAACTTCTAAAAATCATACTTTTGATAGAAAACTCCAAATTGAGTGTGCAACCTGTCTAACAACTCATAATTAGATCTAGTATTTATTAAAAATCTTAAACCCTTAGATTAACTCTAATTTTGAAAGTCAACCCTATATTCTTGAACATCCTGACTGAGTTGTCTGGTACAAAATCATTCAATCAACACAGTTTAACACACTCACCTCATACCTAGGAAATTTATAGGATACATCTCCACTCATATCTACATTGCTAACGCCAGTCTATAACCTTTTCAAATTACCCACAATAGATGAACTTCTAATTCTAATCAAGAGATGACTTTATATCACACACATAGTCCATACACACACCATTCTAACTATGAGCTCACACACGCAACTCCCTAATTTATATATAGCTTAGACTTCTCGTCCATTCACAGCATTCCCACCAATTTCATTAGTTAATTGGAACCCCTTGAGTGCTTAATTCCTTCAATCCAGGCCCAGGTTCAACTCCCCATAGGCTTTCGCGAGGCCTATTAGGTCGTCTTAGCACCCCAAGGTGATGTTGATGAAAAATGTACAAGCTTCAAAGCGCTCGACTTGATCTCTTGGTGTTTGATTGGAGCTGACAAAAGGGTAGAGTGGTATCACATGAATAGCCGTAATAAGATATTTTAGAAACATATGTTTATTAATTATATGTGATGTTCTTGAATTGGATTAAATCATATGAACATCAATATTGTGATATTCCTACATATCTTATAATCCCTGTTTGTGCTACGCTTACCTATTAACGAAGACCGCCCACGGACTCTCTCTAGTACGCACCATAACTGATCATTTAAGTTCACACGTTTAAGGAATTTAAGCTTCTCATCCGCGAAGCTATAACTGAGTATTACACATTCCCACATAACACGTTCCGTTGCATCGCTGTGTGGCTCAGATGGCTTAATCGGACAACCAACTCTATGATCCAGAGTCTAGTTCCAGGAATGGCCGCCCCGCATGAGCAGGGTGATTTGTGAGCTATTTACTGGCTCGTGTGCCGAGACTTTTCTCGTAACAACGAGCCATATTGAACACGCCAGAGCTATGCTCATTCTATGGGGTACTAAATCTAAGATGGAGTCATATATTTGTCAGGTGTTTTCCTTGCATTTCCAACTGCGTATAGTCTTGGTGGATGAAATTGCTCACTTATGGCTTTGTACATGATCCCAGTGTCTGTGCTTAATGTTTTTGTCCTCTGCTGGATGGGATTTGAATCGTGCCTTTTGTGCGAACTTGGACCTGATTACTCACATTATAGAGTGGGATTAAGAGTATACGATCTGGATTGTTGACGGGAGAAGACAAGGAGGTTGCAAGGCTCGAGCAGAGTGTGTGGATGCTCCACTATCAACACTTGCTATCTATGCAGGGCAATATTCAACTAAAAGGACCGGGCAGCAATGAAAAAATGCATACAAACTACTTACTAAAACGTCTTTGGCACAGGTGCTTCAGCTGCTAAAAGCCCCAATCCATAAGAAAGAGAGTGGCGTGTGTCTTTCACTATGTCTAGCTTTCTCCTGCTCTCATATAAGTCCATTACTTTCGACTTTTGGGTGTAATAACTGCTTTTTAAATTATAATTTCCACCATCTGCTTAGGATAAACCAGCAGCAGGTTAATCGAGAATCCTAGATTTTTTTTATTTATTTTTTCTCTCGAATAACTTACATATGTTTATATCTTCGTCGTAAAGTGGTCAAGTGTTTGCTCTAGAATGTTTTATTTTTTTGGAGTTGGCGGCACGGATAAGACATAGATCTCAGAAGCTTGGATTCCAAAGAGGAAGGATCCCTTTAGGGAACACTCCTTTTCCATTTTGGAAATCCAAATTTGGGATCATAACTCCTCCTTACCATACAAAGAGGAAAGAGTGGGCCTTCCCCCTTAGGGAAGTGCCCTCTTTGTCCCATTTGGGTATCCACTACGAAGATCCAAGAGATTTGAAGAAAATGGAGTCGCAAAGAAGAACGAGATGAAGATTTGGAAAGGATTTGAAGATTGAGAGTTGAACAGTTCGGGCTCCTTCACACACATCACACTTCGCACGTCATTATTAAGTCTTGAATATCCGGTTTATGTTGTCAGTGATGCCCGGCCACTTTACTTCTCTGCAAAACTCTGGTTTGGGTAATAAGCAAGGGCAATTCTCTGCCTTGGACATTTATTAATTAATTTATATTTGATGTGATGATTGATTGTCTTTAGATTACTTGCCTTTTCTACGTTTTGGCGATTGTATGCCGCTTTTGATTTTCGCTGGATACATCGGCTCCGTAGGGGTGTGGAAGTTTTCTTTTCTTTTCATAACCTTTAAATTCTAAAAATTTTTAGGGTGAAGTCTAAATAACATAGAAAGATAGGAATAGGGAATTGCGGGGAATCGACCCGGGGGTCGCATGCATATTTTGCATCTTCTTCTTTCCTTGCTTTAAGACCCTTTCCCGCCTGCGGTAGAGTCCGGATAGTCTGACTACTGAGGACGAGTGCCGGACTGGGAAGTCAGTCTTTCTATCTAAAAAAATTTTTATAAGCCGTTTTTAAAAATTTCAGCATACTTGGATTGGAAGTTGTTAACTAGTATGCATCTGCAATTTAGATACAACTTAAAAGAGTCCAAAATTTTTTAATTGCATCAGTTTTTAGCATTTTAGCCGCCAAATAAGGTTGAAGGGGCCATTTAGGAATCTCTGATGTCGGCCCGATCTCCAAACTTAATTACAAACGTCTACCACTCTTTTTCCAATAAAAGACGGCTCTTCTCCTTTTAAATCGAACTAGGTGGGTTAGCATGGCTCCCAATCCAGGCTGGGGTAAGTCAGAACCTTGCACTGCATTAGTTTAGGTATTCGGAGATCGAATGTGGTCAGTGTCCCAATATATTTAGGATCCGGGGCAGGATCTTTGATCATAAGACCCCAATGTTCGGGAATATATCCAAATTTCTAATAAATGCTCAACTTATATAAAATTCCTTTCAGTACTAAAATAAAGCCAACACTTAATTAAGTTGGGGCACTTCCGGATTGTTTGGAAATCCTCAAATGTGTCCCTCCTCTCTTCCTTTGAATTGTTAATAACTGCTCAATTTTGATCCATTCTTTGATTTTCCCAATAAATTCTATTCATTGCTTTGTATACTCATAGAAATCTATACAAAATTTCAATTCTTATTTCTTCTTAATCAGAGTTTAGTAGAGGACTTTGGTCTTCTACAATGTAAATTAACTACGAGGGCTTTGGCGCTCGTAGGAGGTTTGGACCCCACACACTGATTTTAAAATTGATTTTTAAAACTTCAACTAGATTTTCTTTTGAAGTTAAAGAATGTCATTCGTCGTTGCATTAGAAGATTATCGTAGAAATGGGTGTCCATTTCTTTGGGAATACTCTTCTTCGATAAGGCTTTGGATGTGAATGCGACGATCATACTTCTTGAATATTGTAATCGGGTTTTAGTTTGAACTCTACTTTGTTTTTCTTCGGGGCCATATGAAGTTCTCTTTAGGACCGATCATCAATATTCAAGATGAGTTTACATAAAGTCTGAACACCGTATGAGGTTTATCTTTTGTCTCTCGGGTGATACTCTTTCTACGAGTTGGGATTTGGACTTAGAATTAGAGCTCAACCTAATCCTTAAATCCAAAGAAGACAATATTTTTTAATATGTTTTCAAAATTCCACAATCACTCACATGTCACCTTTTTATAATCAACTGATTTAATCGCAGTGTACTAGTTCAGGATGGTTTACTATGCATCTTCAACATTTAAGAAAGGTGTTAAAGTTAAAGACACCTTTTTTTTTGAATGGATATTGATGAAAAATATTTCGCCCAATGGAAATGCCAAATGATAACTATTTTTTTCTGTGCTTTAAATTTTAAAGCTTATATCATGTTCTACTTGGTCAACTCGTAAAGTGATTTGGGATAACTCTGTATTACATATCAAAGAAATAAAGGAAGTAAATCTCTAGGCTTAATTTCATTCCTTCTTCACGATTATGACTATTTCATATGAAAACTAGTGCAATTATTTTTGAATGTATACTTTATTTTCTTCAGATTCTTACATCCTATATGGCCCTAGGGAGAGAGCTACAAATTATGAAAAAGTTAAAAAATTCTTCAATTATTTAGCCTTTCTTTCTACAATGTGAAAATCATTGTCATTATGATCTAAAGATCTAAATATTTTTTGTTGATAATTACTTGGGTCACTGCATTGCCTTACGAGCAAGGAGAGAGTCAAAAGGCGCTTGATGCGGTGAATAAAGGAAAGAAAAACTATAGCCTTGAAGCTAATAAATTCTAACTAGTGACTCTTTTTGTATAAGATAAATGATGACATTGCACTAATGAACTAGCGAGCTTCAGAGCTTTTTTAAGAAAAAAAACAAAATAAATCAGTAATGGATTAAAAGTAAGACTTAAAATTCTAGAAATTTCTTTTGATATTGATGCTTTGAATGTAGGAAAGCCAATGCACTAAAGTTGATTACCATAACTCTTTATAGCTCATCGAAGAATGGAGAAGGGTGAAGAAAAGCTAAATTCTGAAGGACAGCAAGGAACTCAAAAAGCTTTTTCTGATAGACTCAGCATTTAGACTCTTTTAAATTGAAGAAGAAGAGGGAGGTAACAACCTACTGCTAATGCCATATTTTGATCATGTTAGATCATTCTGATAAGAAGAAGGTAATGTGGCTTACCCTATTTCCCAATTATTTAAAGTTTTTTTAAATAATTTATAAATGTATATGAAAGCTTAAAAACATGCTACCTTAAGAGATGTAAATAAATTCATTCACTAGAGGCAGCATGAGGCAAGGTAAACTTGAGATAAATCACACTAGGAAAGAGTGGAGGATCAGGGTATAATTGACATTCTATAATTTAGTATTGAAAAAATATTTTATTGGTAGATGGCCTTGAAAACATACTTGCTTAGATAGCTAGCTTTTATAAATAAGAATTTGAATTAATTTTTGACTACTCAGCAGCATGATTAGCTTAAATGGAAAACAATTGCCTGCAAGAAAAATCATATTTAATGCTTGATTTAAACTATGTTTGACTGCTTTTTCTTTTCCTAAAAATAATTATTGATGAATCTTTATTATGGCATAGGATATGTGTCATGCAGCAAAATAAAACATTAGGAAAACACCGAAAACTTATTCGATGATTCCCAAAATAAGAGGTTTCATAGTGCATCTTATGTGATGCTTGTCACAGTGCTTAGGGAACAAGCAAAAATCTATTCATCAATCAAAGATATAACACTAAAAATCCTTAGAAGTCCATACATGATCTCTTGGATTGATAAGCATTATAAGCTAGGAGGGAAAGTCTTTGAGTTATGTGATTGTTGATGATTATTATGGTTTATTAGGTTAGTCCTATCTCTTAAAAGTGATCATTCAAAAGAATTTTAGAATCATCTTCATTGGAATTCAGAAGGAAGCCCAAGTTGGAAATTCCACAAGTCATCGTGAATAGTGGAGAATATGAGAATGAGATTTTAATCTTATTTGTAAGGACAGGAAAAAAGCATGGGATAGTCATATTCTTTAGTCTTAGAAACCCTCAGCAGAATGTGATACTAAAATAAGATGGGGCCTTTAAAAGCTGGTAGAGCTATGTTAATTGATACTCACTTTTTAAATTATTTGGGTGAACAGTGGTGATACATTTTGGATGTTCAGAAAAGGTTAAATGTAAATCTACAGATGACAAGGCACCACTATAAAATTCTTAAGGGTAGGACAACAAAACCTCTCTTAGTTCATGTCCTTTGGATGTAATTGTTCATTACTGACATAATAAAAAATTCTCTACTAGGTAAAGTTTGACCAATTAATGGAGTTATTCCCTAAGGTCCACTCAAATGTTGGGAATCTGTTAGACTTTTTAAATAAAATAAACTGGTAGTCAGAGTTGACATCATATTTTTAATTTAATGAATTAATATTTGGATGGTTTTAAGGTTAGAAGAAGAAGAGGTAGCAGAAAATTCTCAAGGTTAGAATCTATGGAATCTGAAGGAAGGTAGAACTTAAAATACACTGCTAGAGAATAGAGATATTTCAATATCTTAAAAGGATGATCTTAGGAATCATCGATGGAGTTAGAACTAGGTTATGAACTTTGAAAAGAAGTAAACATCTCCTTTATTTTTAATGATGAACCCACCAACATAATCGCCCTATTCATAAATCTAGATCTTGGCCATATAAGAAGAGTTAATCAATTTGTAAGTAATCGATGTTTGGGAAACTTATTAAATATCTAATTACTATCGTCGTGGTTAGAACTAAATGGGTTTCAAAACAAAATAAATATTCTAGGTGTAGAGTTCAGAACAAAATAATATTGTTCTTAGGCTATAAACTAAATAGAGAGGATGATTTGAAGAGACCTTTGCCTAGTAGCTAATTGTAGCCACTAAGGATGTCTAGCATTTGCTTGTTTTAATTGGTTTCATATTATCAAAATGATACCACTTTGAAGTCTAGTAATTAATGGTTGTTAAGCCTAAGTGAATGTCAAGGCTACAAGAGGGGGGTGAATTGGTATTTAAAAAACAAAGTTAAAATTTAAGACCCTTTTTGAAATTATTGAACCGAATAAAATCTCTTTTAAATTTGTAGAAAAATTTTTCAACCACCGAGTTTTTAAAACTGAAATAGAAAAGTGCGGAAACGTAAAAAATAGTAAAGTAATGACACCAGATTTATAGTGGTTCGTCTATAACCAGATCTACATCACTTGCCAGAGGCACACTCTGAGTATTGCACTAATACCAATAGTGACTCTCCTTTTGCACCACACAAGGCGGAGAACCTTACAACACACTCTTTTCAACTCCCCGGTGAGGCAGAGACGTCCGTCCTCTTACATAATTCCAAGTGTTGGCTAGAGAACGTCCGTCCTTTACACTATCCCAGTGTTTGGCAGAGAACTCGCTCCTTTCACATCTCTAGTGTGGGCAGAGAACTCTCCGTCCTTTCAACAACTCTCCTAGTGTGGGCAGAGAACCCTTTCGTCTCTTTCACACTCTCACTGTGGGCGAGAACCTTCAGTCTTTCACAACTCTTCTTGTGTGGGCAGAGAACCTTCGACTGTTCACACTCTCCAGTGTCGGCAGAGAACGGATCTCTTGACAGATTTTCTCACAAATTCTAGAGAGAAGAAGGAAAAGAGTGAAGTAATCCAATTCACAAGTAGAGAATCGTTACCTTTGAACTCCAAGTGAAGCTTCTCACTCCAGTGGTAGGAATCCTCCCTTGAATTCTCTTCACTCTCTCCTTGGCTATTCTCTCAAGAGGCACGAAGATCAATATGATAAAAAGATTGGGTGGCAGTCTAATTTGGACTATTTATAAAAAGATAAGATAAAAACGCCCAAAAACTGCAAGTATTCAATTCTGTACGCAGTGGATCGTCCTGCGATGGATCGTCCTGGAGCGAAGTATTTACACTCGTTATAATACGCTGCTGATGAACGATCTCCATAGCTGGAATATGAGGTTATAAGAGGTTTGATCCGAAGGAATGTCTTCGTACAGGTGATCGTCCTGTACGAACTAGGTTCGTCTAGTACGAACGGTTATTACAAGGTCGGTTCTAGAAACTGCTGAAAACTGTTCTAAGTCGGTTAATCGTTTGGACGAAAATTTATTCGTCTGGACGAAATTTTTACAGAGGGCCGATCGTCCTGGACGATAATTTATTTTGTCTGGACGAAAATTTTCCAGAGGACAAATCGCCACGTGGACGAAAATTTATTCGTCTGGACGAAATTTTTACAGAGGACCGATCGTCCTGGACAATAATTTATTTTGTCTGGACGAAAATTTTCCAGAGGACCAATCGCCACGGACGATAATTTAATTTCGTCTGGACGAAAATTTTCCAGAGACCCGATCGTCCTGGACGATATTTAATTTTGTTTAGACGAAATATTTCCAGAGAACCGGTTGCCACGGACGATAATTTAATTTCATCTGGACGAAAATTTTCCAGAGAGCCAATCGTCCTGGACGATAATTTATTTCGTCCTGGACGAATAGGACTTAGAAAAATTTTTTGAGCAAGTTCCTATTCGTTCTATATGCTCTATAGGAGATAACTGTCTGATCGTCCAGTACGAACTGGAAATCGTCCTGTACGATCAGTATAAATTTTATATGATCTCCTTATGTGTGTGTATGTTTTTATTCACTCAAAATACATTCACTCCCTTTCAATTTGATTTCTAAGAAAAGTGCAAGCTTCAAATTATACAAAATATCGCATGCTGAATTTAATTTGAAGTATTCGTAGTCTGGAGTTCATTTTTTTTTGAAATGTCAGTACACACAAGAGCAAATACAATTCTTCAAAAAAAATGTTAGGAGATAACTACACATTTGAACAATAATGTTTGGAATCATCAAAACTTCATAAGTTGCAAAAAATGTAAAGCATGCAAATAGCAACTATCTTAACAAAAATTTCCTTGCTAAATGGGGTGATAAAAGAAGACGTGTATGTTGAACAACCCCTAGGCTTTAAAATTCACAATTTCTTAATTATGTGTTTAAATTAAAATAATCATTATATGGATTAAAATAAGCACCCCGGGCATAGTATAAAAGGCTAAACACATTCCTAAAAAGAACCATTATTAATGGGAGCGTTGACAACACCCAATTTCTAAAAAAGCTAGGAGATGAACTAATAATTTTCTCAATTTATGTTGATGATATTTTGTTTGGATCCTCTGATAAAAGTCTTTGTGATGAGCTTTCAAAAATAATGAGTAAGAAATTTGAGATGAGTATGCAGGGAGAACTGACATACTTTCTGGGATTTAGCATAAGGCATAAGGATGATGGAACTTTCCTTAGTCAATCAAAATATATTAAGAACGTCCTTAAAAAATATGAAATGGATAAAGCTAATTCAATCAACACTCCTATGAGTTCCACTGTTTAGTTAGATAAGGATTCAAATGAAAAATCTATTGATTAAAAAAAATACTGAGGGATAATTAGATCACTTCTTCACTTGACTACCAGCAGGCTTGATATTATATTTAGTATTTATCTCTATACTAGATTTTAGGCTGATTCAAAAGAATCACACTTAATTGTTGTTATGAGAATTCTTAAATATCTCTTAGGAACTTAAGATTTAAGAATATGGTATCCTAGGCATAGCACCTCCTTTGAAATTCTTAGTCTCATAAAATATTCTGATTCAAATTTTACAGGATGCTGAGTTGATAGAAAGAGCACTTCTAGAATATGTAAATTCAAAGGATAGTTCTTAGTCTCCTGGTCCTATAGAAAATTGAACTTAGTTTTCATGTTCACTACTGAAGCTGACTACATAGCCTTATGAAGTTATGTGGCCTAGGTCCTTTAGCTAAAGTAATAAATTCTTTATTTAGGACTACCTATATGAATAATTCCAATCCTATGTGATAATAATAGTACCATTATATTTCAAAGAATCCAATCTAACACTCTAAGACCAAACATATTTACATAAGACACTTCTTCATTATGGACCATATTATCAAAGTAGACATAGAGCTACACCATATAGCCACTACAAACCAACTTGTTGATATCCTTACAAAATCACTAGCTTTTGAAATATTTAGTGTCTTGAGAACCAGATAAGGTGTAATAGATATTCATACTTGAAATTGATTATTTTTGTTTCTTTTTTTTTATTTGTATATTTATTTCTTTTTATGTGTTTATGTTTTAGGTTTTTCATTTTTTTTATTTTTTTCCTTCAATATTTTTAAAGAATCAAATCAATGCTCACTTTTAATATTGAATTCTTAAATGACTTTTTACCTTACTTTTAGTTTTAGAAATGTTTGTTTAAGATGTGCAACAAAATAAAATAATGGTGAGCAACAATGGTGACAAAAGTTAATCTTTCATAAGATACAATCATAGCTAGACCAAACAAAGCACAGGATAGCCCAAATCCATAGTAGCACATCAAAACAAAAGCCAAAAAACCTAGAAAGCATCAAAGATACCACTTGACAAAATAGGGAAAAACTCTAGAAAATAAAGATAAAAAATATCCGAACAATAAATTAGATTTCACCGGACCACAAAAAACCAAACCCCTAAAAACCATAGAAATAAGTAAAGAAAATGACATGAAAAAAAAAACAAAATCAAAATGGAACATAAAAGACACAAACACCTGAAAATAAGGCACCATAAGATTAAAAGGGCCTAACATAAGGAAAGACTAAGGATTTCGTTGACCATAGCTAGATCGAATATAAGGTAGACCAGAATTGTCCAATCTCGCCAACACCTTCAATTTATCAGTAAAAGAGTTCTTACATATTTAGTGAAATCTCTTAAATTGCAAAAAAGGTTATCAAGATAATTAGCAGCCGCATTACCTTCACAGAAAACTTAAGTAATAGAGAAAGAAATAAGTGATTTCCATTGCTTGATCTCTCTTATCAAATAAAAGAATAAAGGATTGGACAATATAGTACCATTGATATAATAAATATCAAATTTGGTATCAACTTCCACCAAAACTTGAGTGATACCTAAAGAAATACATAAATGTAACCCATACTATAAGGTTTGGATCTCATCCAATATCGTAGTGTTTGAAAGACTAGGACCTGCAAAAGTAATGATAAAATGGAAATTAGAGTCCCTAATCATACCACCTAAATGCTCCTTATAGTTATTTAAAGAACCATCAGTATTAAGTTTAAGCCACTCAACCATAGGTTTAATCCATCGCACGATTCTATGAGTAGTTACCATATAATCTAAAATAATGGAAACACAAAATTAACCTGAATTATAATAATAACATTTGAAAGCATTGTCTTAAATCTTGTTGGCTAAAGATAACTGTAAGATATTATCTTTAATTTTATTAATAAAACTCATAGCATTCTTATAAATATTATCATGCTTAGCTTCAGTTCTACTCCTCCAAAGAAATCAAATGAGAACAGACACAATGTTACAAATATGACCTTTAGAAGGAGTGAGCCAGGATTTTATGATGTTGGTAATGAAACTATAATTATTACAAAATAAGCATTGAAAATATTATCAAAATATTACAAAACTTTCATAGATATAGGACCATTAGCAAAACATGATTAATGTTTTCAATGTGATAACAACACTATCATTTGGATATAATATAAAAATCTACTTTCATAAGAGTATAGTCTACAGGTAAATAATTATGCAAAATCCTACAAACTAAAATAGAATAAGATGAAGGGATAGCTTAATCCCACATAGCAGATAAAAGTAAAGACATAGGTAAGGATTACCTGATAGAATTCCAAACTTGTTTAAAAATCAAACTTACCATCATTGGCATTCATAAAAATCATGGAATCCTCTTTATCCAATTGAAGAGGAATCTTAAGAACTAGACTAACAATAAAAAGTGGAACAATATCACCATGTAAATTAACATTCCACACACTATCATGAATAAAATAATTAACATTGCAAGTAAAGGAACAATGTGAATTCAATAAACTATATATAAAAAAATTACTCAACCACTTATCTTGCCAAAAAATTATATTACCCGTCCCCATGCCCCATTGAATAAAATGTTCAGCCTCCAACTTGATGGAACAAAGACTTCTCCAATTAAAGAAATCACCCTACTTAAAGTGACAAATAAGAGGATGATGACTCGCACAATATTTATCACTCAAGAATTTGGCCCATAAACTTTTCCTGGATCTAAAAGAAAACTACAGTTTGTAAGAGAACCTGTAGCCATGTCAGACATCATATTAAAACCAAGATTCCCTTCTTTAATAACCCAAAGGATTTAGCCTAAAAAACCCAGATGATAGAAGACTTGCAATCCTTAGCACCCTAGAAAAATTTATTAAAAACCTTTTCCATTCTACTATAAACATTCACTCTAAGACATAAGGTGTGAAAAAGATAAATGGGAATAGAAAAAAGCACAGGTCTAATTAAAACCAACCTACCACCACAAGAAAAAAAATTAAAAGCCCAAGAAGTAAGTTTATTACGAATGGATTTGAAAATGTCACCAAATAAGTGTGACCTCTTTTTACCTATAAAAAGTGGAGTCCCTAAATACTTCAAAGGTAAGCTCTTATGAGAAAAACCAAACTTGTCTTGAATTGTATTAATTCTTTGAATAGAGATAGACTTAGAAGCAATGAAATAAGTCTTGTGATGATTAAAAGTAAGACCACTATCCCTTTGAAATTTCTTAAGAAATTTAAAAAGAATATAAAGCAATTTAATAGAGAAAATAGTGGAAAAAAATGAAATCATCATCAAATATCCAATGAGTAATAAGTAAACCACCAGGAGTTCTGAATTGTAAATTAGAATGATTTAAAAAAATCTTATTAAGTCCTCTAGAAATAAATTTAGCAGCTATACTAAACAAAGCTAGAGAAAAAGGATTCCCTTATTTAAGCCCATGAGTTGATTTGAAATAACCATAACACTTACCATTGATCATAACAAAAACAAAACATTTTTCAATGTTATTCTTAACAAGATTAATAAAGACCATATTAAACCAAAAAATCTTTAACATCATGTACAAGAAATCCCAATTTAAATTATCATAAGCTTCAGAGACATCAACCTTAAAAGTAATATTCCCACCATAAATTTTAGCTTCCAAGTCATGCACTTAATCTTGGGATAATAAAACATTATCAAAAATAGAACTACCTATAAAAAAACCAATTTCTTCCAAGGAAATAATTTTAGGTATAAACACCAATTCTACCCTAAGTATTTTAGCATTAAGCTTATTGAAAAAAGAACACAAGCTAACAGGGTGAAAGTCATTCCAGAAGTTAATAACACAACTCTTAGGGATTAAAATGATAGAGGTAGAAGTAAACAACCTTGGGGTAGAGATTTCCCAAGAAGAAATCCTTAACAGTGTTCATAAGATCATCCTTAATGATGGGCCAACATTTCTAAAAAAAATTTAGTTGTAAACCAATCAGGGCCAGCAACAGAATTAACATTCAAACTTTTAAGAGTTAACCAAATTTCATGCTCAAAAGGCATCAAAGTCAAAAACCTATTGTCCTCCTCAGTAATAAGAGATGGAATAAAAGAGTAATCAATATTCAAATCCAGAGAGAAATTTTTGTTGAAAACCTTATTAAAATAATTTATACAATAAGCATAAATCAAATTAGGAGAACCAATAGAGACACTATTAGGAATAGTAATTTTCTGAATATGACTGATAACTTTCTTGTAGTTAGTAATATTATGTAAAAGTTTGTATTTCTGTCTCCCTTAACCAAAAATTTAGAGGAAACCTTTTGTCTCAAAAAAACTTCCTCTTTTTTTGGAGTTTAAATAATGTGGCCTTAACATCATTAAGTAAAATACGATTCTTAGAAAAGGGCTTATTCATGTAGTTCATGTCAACACTATTAACCAAATCCTCAGTATGAGAAATATTAGCAAAGATATTCTTAAAAACACACTTATTCCACCAGTTTAATTCGTTTTTAAGCCTTTTGAGCTTGAACCAAAATCTAGTCGTACCCCCAACTTTATTAAAAGGGAATAATGGAGCATGCCAAAATTTATTGATGATACTAAAAAATAAATCATCTAAAATCCACATGTTTTGAAATCTAAATGGAGTAGGAGTGTGGCTACTTTTTTCAAAAATATTTAAAAGAAAGGGGGAATGATAAGATAAAGTTCTACTAAAATGATCAATGTGAGTCATAAAAAAAGAAGAAATCTAGAAACTATTTAATAAAATGTGGTCTAATCTTTAGCACACATAGTAGCTTTATTCCAGGCAAAAGAATTCCCCAAAAAACCAATGTCATAAAGATTGTAATTGTTAATCATTTCATTAAAATTTTGCACAGCTTTAAAATTTGGAGGCTTCACCCCAATTCTTTGAGCATCTCTAGTAATAGTTTCAAAATCACCACCAATCATCCAAGGAGCAGAAGTAATCGAGGAAAAATCACAAAGCTAATTCCGTAAACTTTTCCTTTCATATCTAAAATGCCAAAATAAGCATAGGCAGAAAGTTAATAAACATTGATATTAGTATGCACAATTTGATAAAAGTAAGGATGTTTTAACAAGCCAAATTATTCCAAAAAATCTAAATCTTATAGGAATAATTATCGTTGGTTGAATGAAAACCAAATTTTTTACGCACGTGATCCAACTTAGAGGAAGAAACTAAAGGTTCAATTAAGAAAAGTAAATTAATGTCATCTATCCCACAAAAAAATTTTACTATGTTCCTAGACAAGAAATTTTCCACCCACCTAATGTTCCAAATGAGAGACTTAACCATTGGATGATGAAGTAACATATGAAGCCCTAGTAAATATCAGCATGTTATCAACCAAGTTCTTGTTATACATATTTTTCTTTTTGGAGGCTTTCACATGAGCTTGCTCATTATTCTCAGCTTCCCTTTAGGATTTGGAGTTGACATAGTACCATTATTTAAACCTTCTTGAATAGCCATAAGAGATTAAAAATTTTGATCAAGGATTCCTCCCTCCTCAATGTCGTCACCCTCACTTTCAAATTATGTAATTATATTTTTCATTCCAACCTCATTAATGTGATTCACAACACACTGAACCTTAGGTAAATTAGTAATGGTTCCATCCTTAACAACCATATCCTTATCTAAAACTCCATTAGTATGATTTCTCGGAGAGGTATTCGATTCATCATCAATAATCATTCCACTCAGTAGAGGCTTAACTGAGTCATTCACTATAGCCTTTCCAAATGAATCTTAGGTATCAGTGGGATGTTCGGATAGATTTTTGTCATAAAAAATATATGCTAATTCCCCTATGGCTTTATTGAGAGGGTTAGAATCTATGTAATTCTCAATATCCTGATGAATATCTTCATCTCCATTCTTTGGAATACCATTATGACCATCTAGCACCTTTTGTTCCTTAATATTGGTTTCCACCAAATTATTAAAACCATTATTAGTTTTTTTTTTAAGTTGAGGTTGTGTACAAAATAATCATTAAAAGAGTGCCCATGGACTCTATAGTGATTACAAAAATCCAGAACATTTTCAAAATCAACTTTTTGTGAGAAACCAGCTTTTTTAGAACTAAGCCAAATTTCTTTTGAATGTTTGCTAATTTCCATTTTTATAAGAATCTTAACTACAAATAGTCTATGTTGAGATGTTGTAGCTTTATTGAATTATAAAGCCCTACCAAATATAGAACCCAAAGCATATGAAACGAGGATTAAAAAAAAGAAGCTGAAGGTTAGGAAATAAAATCCATATAGGAATAATGGGAGATTCATCCTTAATGTCAAAATTTGGTGTCCACTTAAGAAATCTAATTTGGTAATTGTTTATGTAATAGGATCACTATAATCTAGATTATTGGATAATTGATTAATGACATGTCTAGCATCAAGCAAGCCTATAGAAAAAACACCATATAATTTCAATTTTCCAAAAACAACACAAATCGGATCAAGGTTAGGTCTATGGACCGAGAACTTCCCAAAAAGTGTAAATTTATAAGGACTAGCAAGTTTAATAATATCCACATCGGATATCATAATAGCAGGGAAACTTTTTATTGAAGATTTCTTGAAGGTGAAGCTAGTTTTGTTGGACGATGAACCACCAACAAGAACATCATGAAGTGATCGAGATTTAGTGGTAGTATCACTATCTTCATTATCGAAGAAGCCTTTCTTAGCAGCAGCTAACCTCGATGGAGGAGCACCTCATAGATTAGGAGATGAAGAAGACGGACTAGTTGCCATTAAGAAATAAAAATGACCTAAGGCTGAGTAGCCTAAAGAAAAAGAAAATAGGGAAAATGCGAACATAGCTCAAAATAAAGAATCAAAAACCAAAACCATGCAAAACTACAATAAAATCCAGAAGGATCAATAATGGAAATTAGAATCTCACTCACAATCACCATAGTATGGTTTACATTTTAGAAATGTTTAGAGGCCTTGGAGGGGTTTAGGTAGTCTTCTATACATGATCAAGGTGAAAAATGGTGGTCACCATAGCCCATTTAAGGGTTCAATATGATCTATGCATAATCATTAATGGTTGTGCAATGTCTATGATAAGAATCTATAATGTGTATTATAAAATTCAATATGATTCATGCATTTGAAGGTTTTGAGTTTAAAAGGAATCCATATGTCAAATTAGGTCAACCAAAGTCAACCTTTGTTAACCATATACTCAAAAGAATTCAAATCAATATAATGATGCTTATTAATATGTTTGATGGGTTTGTAAAGGTTTCCATGGTGCTTTGTATCAAGATGTTATGTCTAGTTATATGGGCTATAAATATTTGAAGATTTTGTATGCTTAGAATTTGACTTATGATTTAGGTTTTAAAAGGTTATGGAAGCATCCAAAGGGGTTAGGTAGACTCAAGAGACATTATTAAGGGTAAATTTTGTACTATTTATTATATTTAAACACAAAAAAAGTATGCACTTTTAGTTGTATTTATACAGGAAATATATAAAAAATGTAAAAAAAAAAAAAATACAAGTGTTGAATAGCATCATGGAACCATTAGCTAATGCACCATAGTTTTTTTATTATCAATGTTAGGGTGCCTAATTCTAACACTGTAGTGCAAGTTTCTCTATTTTTTAATTCTATAATGACACTTTAGTTAGTGCCATAGTATAACAGCACTGTTGCACCCATTTTCAGTTCAGCATCACTTGAGCCTCAAGAAAATGAACCCCATAGCAAAGAGTCTAATGACACCTTAGAATTAAAAATCATATTCAACCATCATAGCGATCAAATTCTGAAGCCCTATAGTGAAGTAGTTACGAAGATGAAATGTTACGTTGACTTAGCCAAAAGACATGTTGGTTCAGCCATAAACCATACTAGGTCAATAAGAGTTGCAGCAAGAAAGCATTAATTTACTGAGGTGCTAATTCATTTTATACCACCGTGGATGCACCTTTTTTAGACCCACGGTGCCAAAGCCCTTCCCTATACTTACTAAAAATAATTTTTTTGTTCATTTATTTAGAGAGCTATGTTTCTCGAGCAAAAAATTATAATTCTTAGTATGTTCCTCTAGTGTGTCATTAGAGTAAAGTTTAAGGGAGGCTTGGGGAATGCAAGGTACTTGTATTAGGAGACTATCCTATCTTTTGAGATAAACTCCTCATTTGAATAAAGGAGTGTAGAGAAGATCAATTAATCATTCTGCATGACGCTTATCTTATTACTTCTCTTCTATCTCTTCTTTGAATGAATGAAATGAAGATGAGTTTACTTATTGTATCTTCCATGTTTCACTAATTTTATAGTTTTGTGTAAATGATGTAAAAGCATAGTAAGTACTAAATTATATTACTATGCCTCTAATGAATATATATATGTGTGTGTGTGTGTGTGTGTGTGTGTGTTTAATATATTCCATTCTTCATTTAATGCATATAGTAGACATGTGTGTACTTAATATCTAGTGTTATTTTAAGCCTTGATGGAGGAATATTGGAATAATTAGAAATATTAAAATGGAATGTTGGCATGCCTAAAGATAGGATTTTTTAATTTTCAAGGTTCTATAGAGATGGTAAAACTATAAGAAGGCCATAAATCTTTCTAATCACCCCTATAAGATCGATAGAGATCAAGGGATGCATCACTGATGCACATATAAAATTAAGTCTCATTAGGAAAATTATATGGTTGTATTAATTAGTCTAAAACATTTTATTTCCATTGGTATCAAATCTTCTTGCAAGTTTTCTTTAAGTGACAAAAACTCAAAAATATCCATTTTTATTTTTAGTGGGATAAATTATACTTTTGATGTAAGCAGTACTCATTTAATTTCAATTAAGTAGAACTCTTCCACATGGGATCGACACTATACTCTAACACTTTATTACTTGATTAGCATGTATACATGAGTATCTCAGTTGGTTATCATTATTTTTATATCAAATAAAATGTAAGCATATTTTGACATCAATTTAAAGCAATCACCAATTCAAGCCTCACGTCATATTTTTTGTGCCATTGTTAGGGAAGTACTATACGTATTACAATTTTAACTTTATTATTAAAACAAATGTAAATTTAGACCTACTTATATCCTTTATCTTTCTTCAATTGATATAATTTTAAGAAAGTAAAAAAGTATTTTATATATTTTTTATCTTATGATTTTTATTTTAGTTGTTTCAACATTATTGCATACCTGGTAGATTTAATAAATAGCCCTTGTTATTTGAGCATGAGTAAAAAGGACCCTTTCAAAAATTTGAAAAAATAAAAAAGATTTTATAAAAGTCTTAACTAGTACAAGATCAAAATTATTTAGACCTCTTAGAGAGTATGCTAACCTTATAGTAGAAGGAAACCATGAGAGTATTAATAGACCTACTATCTAGGCTAATAACTTTGAACTAAAACCTACCATAATTCAAATGGTTCAAAATTCCTAATTTTGGTGAGATAATGTTGAAGATCCCAACTTACACTTAGCTAGTTTCTTGGAAATATATGCAACATTTAAGTATAATGGTATTTATGATGATACATGTAAACTTAGATTTTTCTCTTTTTCTCCAAGAAAAAAAGCTAACATGTGGTTGATTTCTTTATCCCGGGCTCTATAATTACTTTATAGTAACTTTTGCTTCTCATGATTTAGGTAACTAATAATAAATTTTATTAACTTTCTAAATATTTTAAATATCTCTACCTAAGGAATACAATGATGTGATGATTCAAGTAAACCTAGTACACATATCCAAAATTGATTCACTAAGCTACATGTAAAAAATTTTCTTATAAGCTGATCATAAAATATGATTAGCTCATAAAAGTAATATTCTAACTTTTATCACAATCTTAGTCCCCTAAGTGTTTGTTGTGTGCACGACCACCAAACTTGCATACACCTTTATAGTACGTGACTTAAGAAATTGAAAAATACATAAATGAATTTTACAAACTCTTTCAACATATCCTATTCTACCCAATTTTGAGCCCTAAATCATTATTGAATGGTGCATGATGTACCTAGAATATTAGTGCACACAAAAGAAAATATGCAATACAAATACTTAGAGACATAAAGATGCAATCAATAATATTTGTTAACATCAAAAACCATAAACTTGGATGCCCGAGTTGCAAGAATCTTCACTTCTCGATGATGGAAAACATTATTAGCTAAATTTGCAAGCTTATATCATTTTGTCCTAATCTACCCTCACTAATAGAATTATAATAAAAATAAGGAAAACTATTTATTTTTATTTAATATTTTTCAATTTTTTAATTTTATTTTAGAAAATAATTGAAACTAAAGAACATATACACAAATGAAAAAATTTTAAAATAAAATGAAATATGGAATAATGTAACTCATTACAATCTTCCCCCCCCCCACCCCCCCCGCCCCACACACACACACACACTTTTGATATCACCAAAAAGAAGAGAATACACCACCTAAAATTAAACTACATGCAAAAGAAAATAATAATATACAATCATATATAAGACAATCATTAAAAGAAATAAAAAAACAAACATAATAAATAAATAAACACTCACCAACACTTATACCTTATCAAAATTATAATTGAATCCTGGACTATTCAGTATATGTTTGCTACCTCATCATCTTGCTCTTGTTCTAATGAGTTAGAAGTTAAGTTTTCTCAGGAGATGTTTGCTTCTTTTTATTTCCCCTTTTTATGTTTGGCTTATTCTCACCCTTTTCATTTATAGGGTGGTTCTTCAAATTAGGGTATTCATATTTAAAATGTCCAAGTTTCTTATTCCCAAAGCAAACAACATCAAAAAAGAAATTATTATTTTTACCATTTTTACCTTTGCTCCATTTTTGTTGATGTGTATGCTTTCTCTTCTGGATACTTTTGAATTGGCTTGTTATTAATGTTATCTCCTCATTCACATCATTTCCTAAGCCATTTTTCTCTGTGTCTTTGGCCTTTAGTAGTAGTCTTCTTATCACCTACATAAAAAGTGGTTGACTCACACTTTGCTCGTAAGCAATGAGTGGTCTAAGAAGATTATCAAAACAATAAGTATTCAAGTCTTTCGATTCATATATAGCAGTGATTCGTGTGCTTGTGCTTCAGATTATCAGGCAAACAATGTAGAACTTTGTTGACCTTTTTTTTGTTTAAAAGTTCTCTACCTTTGAATGTAATGCATAGTCTATTCCAAATGTCTTGGCTAGTGGTATAGGTAGAAATTCTTATGTAATCTCAGACTTAAGTACGTAGAAAAAATAGTTTAAGAATTTAAAATTCAGATGTGCAAGGACTTATTTTTCTCTAGTCCATTCCAAAAAAGGAATGTTAGTTTTGATTCCTTTGACAATTCATAATGGAATGGAATAACTAGTTTGAATCATATGCTACATTCAAAAATCAACAAATTGCAAGAAAGTACATATATAAACATTTCAAAAATAAAATAAAATGTTATCAAATAATGGTGGATGAATTATAGAATAACACTTCATGGTGTTTTTATTTCAGAAATTTTCCATTGATTGTTTTCCTCTATGTTTTCTTAAACACCATTTTGAGTACCGCTCTAATACCAATTGAAAGTTTAATAAAGATATTAAACCTTTGTGAACTTGTACCTAAGTACACTAATGCAATAGTAATACTATTTCTTAATACGAAATCTAATTAACTTTTTAAGAGTTAAAATAATGGTGATGACATTTAATCATCATATCATACTATCAATCATAAATTTTCACCAAGTAAATATCAAAGAGATAAATCTAACATATGATCTTAACAAATCAAAAAGTGAAGAAAAATAAAATGCAAAAAATAAGAAATTATAACAAATACATAATTTATATTTCAAAATATTGCCTTAATTATGATTGTTGGCTAAGTTTATGGTTTCAACAGATAATCATGTATGACCTTAATATTTTAATATGATTAGTTCAAATAGATTTAATTACATAATTAATCATTTTAATGATTGTTTAATAAATTGATTTTATAGTACAATACATATCGTATAGTATGATTAGTTCAAAAAATAATGCTTCTAACTTTCTCATAATTTCACTCCCATCAGTGTGGGTGTGCATGGTCACCAAGATAGCATACATCTATATTGGACTTGACTCAGGAAATTAAATGGTGCATGATATATCCTATTCTACTAAATCATGAGCCTTGAATCTTTATTGATTGATGTATGATATACCTGAAATGTTAGTACACATAATAGTAAATATGCACTACAAATACTAGGTAATATAAAGATGAAATCAAAAAAGTTTGTTATCATCAAAAATTATATACTCATAAATCTGAGTTACAATAATCTCCCTCTTCTTTATGATGGCAAATATTATTTGTTAAATTTGCAAACTAATATCATTTTCTCCTAATCTTCCCCTCACTAATATAATTATAATAAAAATATGGGAAAATATTTATTTTTATTGATTTTTTTAAGTTTTTTTTATTTTATTTAAGAAAAAGAATTAAAATAACATATACACAAATGCAAAATTTTGAAAATAAATAACATATGAACAAATGCATCCACATAAAATTTTGAAAATAAATGACAGATAAACAAATGCAACCAAAAATCTTCTCCCTCTTTTGACATCATTAAAAAGGAGGGAGAATACACCACCTAAAATTGAATTACATGTAGAAGAAAATAAAAACATACAACCATATGTAAGATAAAATTATTTTAAAAAATAAACAAATAGAATAGATAAATAAACACATAACCAAAACATAAACCTCATCAGATTTAATAATTGAATCCTTAACTATTCAGCATAGGTTTGTTACCTCATCATCTTACTACTATTTTGATGAGTCGTAAGCTAAGTCTACTTAAGAGATTTTTTGCTTCTTTTCATTTCCCCTTTTTACATTCGGTTTATTCTTACCCCTTTCCTTTATAAGGTATAGGGTGATTTTTCAAATTGGGGCTTTCGTAGATAAAATGTCCAAGTTTCCTACACCTAAATAAAACAACATCATAAGAAAAACTATCATTTTTACCATTTTTATCTTTTCTCCTATTTAGCTGACGCTTGTGCTTGTGCTTTAGGATACTTTTGAATTGCCTTGTTCTTAATGTTATCTCCTCATTCTAATAATTTCCTAAGCCATTTTTATTTGTCTTTGGTCTTTAGTATTATAGTCTTCTTATCACTACCTACATATGTAATGCATAGTTTATCCCAAATGTCTTTACTAGTGGTACAGGAAGAAACTCTCATGTAGTCTTCAGACTTAAGGGCACACAAAAATAGTTTAAGCATTTAGCATTCAATTATGCATGGACGTATTCTTCTCTACTCCATTCAGTAAAAGGAATGTTAGTTTTGACTCCTTCAATAATTCATGGTGGTACATAATAATCAGTTTGAATCATATGTTACATTAAAAAATCAATTGATTGCAAGAAGAGAGATGCTTATTTTCCAAAAATCAAATGGAATATTATAAAATAATGTTAGATGAATTATAAAATAATCCTCCATGGTGTCTCTATTTCTAAAATTTTTCATAGTTCATTTTTCTGTAGGTTTTCTAAAATACTATTTTGAGTACCGCTCTAATACGAATTAAAAGTTTAATAAGAATGTTAATCCAATGTGAACTTGTGACTAGGCACACTAATGCGGAAGAAATATTATCTCTTAATGTAGAATCTAATAAAAATTTCAAAAGGTATAATAATAGTGATGATAATTTAATCAAATAAAGTAGTATTAACCATAGATTTTCACCAAGCAATTATCACATAAATAAATTTAACATGCAATCTTAGCAAATCAAAAAGTAAAGAAAAATAAAATGCAAAATGTAAGAAATCAGAATAAAAACACAAGAGATTTATAGTGATCTAATCAAACAATAACTTACATCCACTGCCCATAGTCCTCCACTTTGAGTATTGTACTATCACTATAGTGTCTCTCCTTTAGCCCCCATAGTTAGGCAAAGAAGCCCTTACAAAATTGCTTTCACTAACCTAGTGAGGTAGAGGACCGTAATCCTTTTCACCCTTTTGGTAAGGTAGAGGACCTGGAATCCTTTTCACCCTTCTAATGATACAGAGAACTTGGAATCCATTTCACCATTCATGTGAGGTAGAGAACTTGGAATCACTTCCACCACCCTTTGGTGTAGTATAGTAGTCTAGTCCTTTAACACCAAAGAGGCCTCCTTCCCAAAGCTTCCCTCAAGATAAACCTTAACACATAGAGGAACTTAGGTAAAAGTTTGCTAGAGCAACTGTATGGAACTCCCTCTCACACTCCCTTGCAACCCACAAGGATCTTCTCCCTATCTTAAAAACTCCACCCTTTCTGCCCCAAGTTCTAGGCTCTCTCTTTAAGCTGTCTTCAAAGGAAAACACTCAATGAATGCCAAAAAGACTCATATAAAATATTATGACAAAGCTTAAATAGATGGCTTCAAGAAACTCTAAGAACTTAATTCTGTCAACTCTAATCATACAGTATGATCCCATATCATACAATACGATTAGTTCATTATATCCCAGTTAGTATTGTATAAAGAGTAAGGCATTATACGATCAATTCAATATTTGAGCTGATCATACAGTATGATTGGTATAATCAAATTGGAATATCTTCTCATATGATTGACAAGGATAAACTATAATCTCATGCAAAAATCTAGTCATACAGTATATTTTTTTTAATCATATAGTACGATCTTATTAGACCAATTAATCTAAATTTGATCCTTAATTATAAGATCAATTTAAGCAAGATTTAATTATATCATACAAAATAATTCATATCGCATAGTACGATTAATTCATAATTTATATTTTAAAACATTGCTTAAATTATTATTTTTGGTTAAGTTCATGATTTCAAATGATCATCCTATACGATTTTAATTGTCTACTATGATTAATTCAAATAGCTTTAATTACATAATTTACTATTTTAATGATTTTGTGATAAGCTGATCATACACTACCATACCTATCATATAGTATGATTAGTTTAGAAAATTACTCTTATAATTTTTCTCACAATCTCACTCCCTTGAGTGTGTGTGTGTGTGTGTACACGGTCATCAAACTAGCATACACCTTTACGGGACTTGACTCAAAAAATTGAAAAATATATAAATGAATTTTACAAACTCTTTCAGCATATCTTATTCTATCCAATCTTGAGTCCTCAATCTTTATTGAGTGATGCATAATATACATAAAATGTTAATATGCACAAAGTAAATTTGCACTATAAATATTAGGAGATATAAAGATGAAATCAATAATATTTGCTATCATCAAAAATTGTAAACTTTAAAGTCTTAGTTATAACATTATCCTCCTTTTTTATGATGGAAAATATTATTAGTTGAATTTATAAACTAATATCATTTCCTCCAAATATCCCATCAATAATAAAATTTTAATAAAAAAACGGGAAATATTTATTTTTATGAATGATTTTTCCAATTTTTATTAATTTTATTTAAGAAAAAGAATCAAAGCTAAATAGCAAATACACAAATATAATTTTAAAAAAAAATGGCAGATGAACAAATGCAACCATGCAAATTTTTGAAAATAAATGATGGATGAACAAATGCAACCAAATATCTTCTCTCCCTTTTGATATCACCAAAAAGGAGAGAGAATATACCTAAAATTAAACAACATATAGAATAAAATAATAAAATAAAATTAAACATAAAACATAATTATTAAAAAGCAAATAAATAAACAAACAAAATAGATAAAGAAACACACAACCAAAACTTATACCTGATCAATTTTTTTAAAAATTAAAACATTGACTATTCAGCATAGGTTTATTACCTCTTTATCTTGCTCCTATTCTAAAAAGTTATAAACTGAGTATGCCCAAGATATTTTGTTCTTATTATTTTCCCTTTTTACATTTGGCTTATTCTCACACTTTTCCTTTATAAGGTGGTTCATCAAATTGGGGCATTTGTATTTAAAATGTCCAGGTTTCCTATACGCAAAGCAAATAACATCAAAAGAGAAATTATAATTTTTACCATTTTTACCTTTGCTCCACTTTAGTTTATGAAAGTTCATTAGGGATATTAAGCCCTTAAGAACTAGCCCGAGGCTAACCAAGAGGGGGGTGAATTGGTATTTAAAATTTTTTCTTAAGCAAAGTATAAATAAAAATCGAACCAATATCACCACAAAAAAATCAACGTGCGAAAAAATAAATGCGGAAATAAAACAAAGAAAGATCACATCGGATTTATAGTGGTTCGGTCAAACCTTGACCTACGTCCACGCCTCGAAGGCACCCTTCGAGTATTGCACTAAGTGTCTCTCCTTTAGCTCCCATAACTAAGCGGAGAAGCCTATACAACATACTATTTTTCACCAACCTCGGTGTGGCAGAGAACTGACTCCTTTTGCTTCCTCCTGAAGCGGGCAGAGAACTCGGACCGTTTAATGAAGTAGACCTCCCAAGAACCTCCCAAGGAAGAAGGACGAAGAACAGAGAATATGAATTAGAACCTTGCTTGGAGCAACCTTTGTTAACTCTCTCATAAACTCCCCCACACAAGTCTCTCTCTCTCTCTCTCTCTCTCTCTCTCTCTCTCTCTCTCTCTCTCTCTCTCTTCTCTCTTCTCCTCTCTCTCTCTCCCCCCCCCCTAGGCTCTCTCAGGTCAAGAAAGCAACACTCAAGGTCTTCTCTAAGATAGAGAAAGAGATATTAAATAGAAGAGCTTTGGAATAGCTCTTATTTTATACAAACCAACTTTATCGTCCAGGCTGATAGGGGTATTGGCCTGGCCGATCAGCATAAATTTTGATCAATCAGCCCGGTCGGTTTGGGATGATTAGAGTAATTTGGTCACATCGTCCAGGCCGATAGGATATCATCATGGCTGACTAGTTCAAATTCAAGCCAAATCATCCTGGACATCGCCCTTAATTGAAGTAGGCTGATGTCAATCATCCACGCCATCGTCCCGGCCGATCCTGCAATCGGCCCGGCTAATGTGATCATGCAATCAGCCTTAATTGCTTTCCATAATTACCAGATTAATTTAGGCATAATTGTGTTGTATCGTCCAGGCTGATACAATATCATTCTGGATGATGTCCTAAAATAAAGAATACCTAAATAGATCATGGCGGCTGATTCTTTCTGATTTAAGCCTATCATCCAGATCGATAAAATTTCATCCAGGCTGATCGGCTTAATGATGGTTGCCTTAACCAGGATGCCCTAATCAGGGTTTTTATTTTTGACAGATCCTCCGGGATGATATTTGGATCTTCCTAGTCGATGTCCTCAAAATAGAGAACTCTAAGTTTAGACAAAAAAAATTCACTCAGGTGTGTGTGTGTGTGCAAGGTTACTTAGTATCAGGCACCATAAGGATTACATTTGACTCAAGAAAGGGAAAAAGTACATTACAGACTAACTCAAACCTAATCTACCCAATCTTGAGCTAGTTCAACTTGTAGTCTCGATCCTGTGATCCTGAAACGTTAGTAGGCAAGGTAGTTCAAGTAAAACAAAAGTGTTTGCAATCATCAACATTTTATTTATGAAAAATAAATACACAACAATCTCCCCCTTATTGATGATGACAAACACATAAGAAAAATTCTCAAGAGTTCAGCTTTAATGAAGACAGTGTGAAAGAAAAGAACACAAGTCAACTATCACAATGAAACCACAAAGTAACTAATAGAATCAAAGTATAAAACAACTAGTAGTACAACAGATCACTCCCCCTTTTGACATCATAAAAAATAGGGGGAAAAGTAAAATAGAAAATTGAAACAAAAAAATAAAAACAAATTACAGCAAAAGAAAGATTAGAAAAATGATGGGCCCTGATCATCTAAAGGTGGTGGAGGTGGTGGTGGAGGCTGTTGAAAGTAACTAGCCAATGTAGTAAACTAAGCACCAAACCAGGCTATGTCCTGGTCATGCTGCTGCTGGTGAGCAACGTATGCATCAAAACGATCTAAGTCCTCCGTACGGTGCTTCTCGTAGCGGGCTATATCCTCAGCATGTTACTGCTCCTATGCTGTAACATAAGTATCGAATCGAGCCTCCCACTGGTCAAAGTGCTGCACCAACTTATCCAGCTGAGAGTGCTGGCGGAGTGGGACAGGTGTAGGAACAGGTGCAGGAGCCTCCTCTTCCCCTGCCTGAGCTTCCCCATCCCTCGGGTGGAGACGAGTGTTGTAAAGAGTTTGAAAGAAAATGTTATAGTATAAAGTAGTGGGGAGATCTGGTGGAGCAGGATATTAGAGGTTATATTATATTTCTAAAACATATGCAATGATATGTCCTAGGGCAAGATTGGTTTCCTCCTATGACCCGGATCTCAAATTATAGTTAAGTGATCGATGTAGAGTAAGATTAGGTCGGTTGCATTGAATTCACGATGGGCTAGAATGTAAAAAGTGGTGATTGAAAGAAGAGGAGTAATGTGGACACGATCACCAGCCTTTAGGATTATAGAGGTGCGAAGAATATGTTGAACAGTCCTAATATCTTTGAGTAAAGAGCTAGTTTTTCCAACAAGAAAGTGCGCTGTGGTGTTTCGAAGGAAGTGATTGGTTGGAGCCCAATCAAAATCAGGATCAGAACACATGGTATGGAGTTTGTCCCCTATTGTGGAAAGATATAGAAGTTCTTGGAAATCTTGATATGTGATCTCAACGGGGCGTCGATTCACATATGAGGCAAGAGCAGTATATGAAGAATTAATTCTAAGGCTTGCAAAGAATTTAAACAAAATTATAGAATTGAAGGGGACAACTAGAGTCAAAAGAAAGCACAAGGAGGTATGAGCAAATAAGTCGAGTATCGGATAAGAGAGATAATCTGGATTGATGATCCAGGAGATTGTGACTCCAGCCTCCTTGTAGCGCTAGTAGGCGGTTTGAGCATCCGCCTCCAGAAAATGACGGTCTAGTATGGCCCTCGAGGAACTTCTAGATGTGTGATGAGAGCATTTCCCTTCTGCCATTTTTAAAAAGTAGAGCACTAGAGCAAGAATATAAGGATTTTGAGAAAGCTTGAGTGAAGAAAATGGATGGAAGGCTCTGAATTTAAAGGATAAGCTATATTGTCCAGGCCAATCGCAGGATCATCCAGGCTAATATGGTTCAATTATTGCGTACAAGCTGATTGGTCAAAAAGGTGGTACGATTGTCTGAGCCGATCAGATATCGGCCGGGACGATTAGACACAAGCAATCGTCCCGATGAGTCAAGCCGGACGACCATTAAAAAAGCAGATATGTCAGGCCGAACAAGTGGATCGTCCAGGACGATGTCCAAAAATGGATCATCCCGGACGAATTTATAAATTTTAAATATGCTAACACGTGTATCGTTCAGGATGAACAGGTATATCGGACGGGACGATTACCAATAAACGCACCATCCGGGACACAAAATATATCGACCAGGATGATCAAGATGATTGTAGCAGAGGATGATCATATCTTCCAGGATGATAATGGATCGTCCAGGATGATGAAGAGCAGAAAAGTCAGAATATTCAGCTGAAGGAGTTTTTGAAAAAAGATGAGCAGATAGTCCATGACAATATAAATATCATCCAGGCCGATGTGACAAAAAAATTAAAATCAAAGGATGGAGATGATCAGAGAAGACCCAAAAATAATAAAATCAACTAAAAATAACAATGATAAAATATGAAAAAGGCATAAAAACTAGCAAAGAAACATTTTTTTTTAAATCAAGGCATGAACATGATATAGTATCCAGGTGATTGATTTTAAAAATTTGTAAGTTAATGAGTTAACTACATCAAAAATCCAAAAAATGATAAAATATTCGATCATGTTAACCCTAAGCTCGGACTTCTTTTAGGGTAAAATTGTCTTTTGAAATCAAAAGGCCTATCTCAAAAAAATCAATTAGATAAGAAAAAGAGATCTGATAAAGACTTGGTTTTAGAAAAATATCTTATAGAATAATGTATCAAAGTAATTTGTTACAATCTCAAAATTCGAAATCAAGTCCTTGAAAATCTAAAGTGATACATGAAATCTTCTAAGTTTTAAGAGTTGGAAGAAAGGAAGATAGCTTGCTTTTTTATGGGCTCATTTTATGTCTCTTGTTCATTGAATGGCCCATCTTTTGATTTGTTGATACACTCTGTGTATGTGTGTGTGTGTGTGTATATATATATATATATATAATTTGGTGTCATTACGCATCTTTTGCTTTTGACATTATTTGCCACTTTTTATGATTATTTTTTTTGCAAGCTAAATTCTTTTTCAAAAAACTCTTAAATATTCTTAGTTGTGAGTATATCTTCTAGATATTAGAGAAGAAAAACTCACTCTCTAATATAGGGAAGAACAAACAACAAAACAGAATCAAAAATCATATGAGAGATGCATTGATAGGATAACGATAAATCTTGAAGTAAAAAAAAACTTTGATTATTATAAATATAAGCTAGATTACTATAGCAAGTTAGAAAAGGTCTCAATTGTAAAATTTAGTTGTAAATTTGATATAGACTTTTATTTAGAAAAGAAAATTTTACCACCAAAATAGGTTAGAGAAAGAGACACAATCAACGGTATTTTTACCCTTTAGCAGATTAAGAGATGTAAAATATTGACTACAATTTTCTAAAAAGAAAAAAATAAGGCATAAGATATCAATTCAGCGATGATTTAGAAAAATAAAAGAAGGCATACAAAAAAAAGTACCAAAAGCAAAGAAAATAATTACAAAAAACTAATAAAAGATAAAGCAAAATAATCAACAAATAACAGATCAAAAAACAATAGAAATCAAGTTCATGCATTAATGTCAATCACACTCAATCTTATCCTTAAAGTGCTGAAAGTGTCGAAGGCCAATGGTTTAGTAAATATGTCAGGTAGTTGATTATCAGTCGCCACATGGTGTAACTCAATATCTCCCTTAGTCGCATGGTCTCTAATAAAGTGATGCCTTATGTCAATGTGCTTAGTCATTGAATGTTGCATAGGATTCTTAGAAATGTAGATGGCACTAGTGTTGTCACCAAAAATTGAGATGGTACCTATATATAATCCTAAATCCAGTACTTGTTATTTTAACCAAAGGACTTGGGCCACACAACTTCCTCAAGCAATGTACTCAGCTTCAGCAGTAGAAAGTGCAATAGAGTTTTGCTTTCTACTAGACCATGAGACTAAAGACTACCCTATGAATTGACAGGTTCCAGAAGTGCTTTTTCTATCTTCTTTATATCCTACAAAATCAGAATCAGAATCTCCAATAATCTCAAAAGAAGTGATGTGCCTAGGGTACCAGATTCCTAAGTTTTGGGTCCCTAAAAGATATCTAAGAATTCTCTTAATTGTAGTTAGGTGGGATTCCTTAGGGTCAGCTTAAAATTTAGCACAAATACAAACGCTAAACATTATATCGGGTCGGCTAGCAGTCAGGTAAAGTAAAGATCTAATCATCCCTCTGTACTTCTTTTGATCAACAGACTTCCCACTTGGGTCCTTATCCAACTGAACACTAGAGGTAATGGGAGTATTAATTGGCTTGGCTTTATCCATCTCATACTTCTTCAAGATGTCCTTTATGTATTTTGATTTATTTAGAAAGGTTTCATCATCTAATTATCTTATGCTAAATCCCAAAAAGTAGGACAACTCTCCCATCATACTCATCTCAAACTCTCTACTCATTATTTTAGAAAATTTATCACATAGTCTCTTATCAGAAGATCAAAAAAGTATATCATCGATATAGATCTGAATAATGAGTAAATCATCTCCTACTTTCCTCAGAAAAAGGGTGGTGTTTGCGCTCCCCTTAATAAACTTCCTTTCTAGTAAGAATGTTCTAAGCCTCTCATACCAATCTTTGGGTGCCTACTTTAATCCATATAAGGTCTTTTTTAATTTAAAAATATCATTTGAAAATTGGGAACTTTCAAAACCTAGGGGTTGTTCTACAAACACATCCACTTTTATTTCCCCATTTAAAATGGCACTATTAACATCCATTTGGAAAAGCTTAAATCCCTTATAACAGGCAAAAGCTAATAGCACTCTAATGGCTTCTAATCTAGCTATAGGGGCAAAAGTCTCCTCAAACTCTATCCCTTCTATTTGGTTATACCCCTTAGCAACTAATCTTGCCTTATTCCTAACCACCACTCAAAAATCATTCACCTTATTCTTAAAGACCCACTTGATTCCAACTATACTTTATCCCTTAGGTCTTTCTACAAGCTCCCAAACATCATTCTTAATAAATTGGTTCAACTCCTCCTGTATGGCTAAGATCCAAAACCCATTAGAAAGGGCTTAGTTTATGTTGGTGGGTTCAATCATTGAGATAAAAGCAGAGTGGTTCACTTCCTTCCTTAGTTAATGTCTAGTCCTAACTCCATCAAAAGGGTCTCCTAAGATCAGATCTTTATGGTGACTCAGAGAGTAATTCCAATCTTTAGGCAAAGTATATGATGGTTCAACCCTTTCCTCCAGATCTACATTTTCTATTCCTTGGGTAACCTCTCATACTCTTTCAATGTTTTGGTGTTATACCCTCTTCTCCAAATTGTTTACTCCAGTGGTAATCTTTCCAACATCATCATCATCCTCAACTCTAGGCTTTCTAGGATCAGATTCATCAAACACTACATGAGTAGTCTCCTCTACCACTAAAGTTCTCTTATTAAACACACTAAAAGACTTCCCAACACTAGAATATCCTAAGAACACTCCTTCATCAGATTTTTGGGTCAAATTTTTCTAAGTGAAACTTCCCATTATTGTGAATGAAAACCTTACAACCAAAGATATGAAGGTGGCAAAGATTGGGTGTCCTACTCTTAAGGATCTCATATGGTGTCTTATCTAATTTGTCTCTAACATTCACCCTATTCAATACATAACAAGCTGTGTTAACCGCTTCAGCCCAAAAGTATTTTGAAAGTGAATACTCAGCAAGCATGGCTCTCACGGCTTCCCCTAAGGTTTGGTTATTCCTTTTAACTACCTCGTTCTGCTGAGGGGTCCTAAGAGCTGAGAAGTTGTGGCTAATCCCCTTGTCTTCATAAAAATCTCCAAATCTCTCATTTTCAAACTCTCCCTCATGGTCACTATGGATGGTCAAGATCTCACAACCTAGGTTTTTCTGAATCCAAGTGAAGAAGGCTCTAAATTCATCAAAAGACTCATTTTAGTGTGACAGAATTCTAATCCAAGTAAATCTCAAGTAGTCATCGACAATCACAAAACCATAGACTTTCTCTCCCAACATGGCAGTGCTAATAGGTCAAAACCAATTCATGTGAAGGACTTCTAAAGGTCTAAAGGTACTAATGTCCTTTATAGAGTGAAAAGTGGAGTATACATGCTTTCTTAATTGGCAGGCATTACAAAGGTTTCTTTTGAAAACTTAAGCTTGGGGACACCTCTAACTAGGTCTTTTTGGGTCAATTTCCTAAGGGTTTTCATACTGGCATGACATAATCTCCTGTGCCACAACCATGAATCATCAATAACAATTTTCAAGCAAAAATGAAGCAGCACATTCAATGTTATTTAAATCAAGCATGTAAATATTGTTGATCCACTTTCCCTGTAAAATAGTATTATTATTTAATCTAATAATGCATGAATTTGCCAAAAGTTTTATGATGAACCCCTTGTCGTAAAGCTGACTGATGCTGAGCAAGTTGTGTTTCAGTCCATCTACAAGCAAAATATTTTCAATCAAAAGGTTCTTAGAATTACCAATTATACATGATGCTACCACCTTCCTGGTGGTGTTGCCTCCAAAAGTCACCTTGCCTCCTGTCCTGGTCTCTAGCAATATGAATTGATTGGCATCACCAGTCATATGTCGAGAGCATCCGCTATCCAGGTACCACATGCTCTCACGAGGCCTTTTGTGAGAGCTTTCCTACAAAATTATCAAATGTCAGATTTAGGAACCTAAACATGTTTGAGTTCCTTCTTATAGAAAGTAGAATGCAATATATGCTATGAATCATGTAACTTGAGTCTCCGTACCCAATGTGAACTATGGTGAATGTTGCAAGTGTGTGCTATGTGTCCTAGCATGCCACATGAGAAATATCTAACTCCAGAAAAAGGATGCACTAATCTACTCCTATGGTAATGCTTCCTTTTAAAGTTTTGAAAAACATGTAATGGTTTATTTTCAAAAACTTTGATATTTGTTAATTCTTTTTATAACTCATCATGAGATATTTTTAAAGAATTATGTGCATTGGTTAATTTAGTGTGCTTTTTATTTAATGCATCAAATTTATCAAGTAAAGTCATGTGATTGCTATCAATTTGGGAGTGAACTTTTAAAAGATTTTAATGCTCCATTTGTAAATTTAAAAATTCTACTTTCATACTAGCATGAGATTTTTTGAGTTTTTTATATGATGTATGCATGTGCTCACAAGTTTGTTGTCTCCTCTTCAGGTTCCGTTTCAGAGGAGTCTGATGCAAAATCTATCCAGAATGCCTTTTAGAATCTCTTCTTGTCCTTCTTGGACTTAGGTTTCTCCTCACCCTTTCCTTGCTTGGATGAGATGAGTGTAGGGCAATCAACTTTAACATGTCATGACTTCCTGCATTCAAAACAAATTGAATCATTAGAATTCTTGAAATTTTTATTACCCTTACCTTTATTCCACTTCTGATGATTCTTGTACTTCTTCCTTAGAAAGCTCTTAAATTGTCTTGTGATTAAGGCAACATCATCGCTTTCAGACTCGGAGGAGTCAGTGTCCGACTCGTTCGCCTTAAGTGCCACCATTTCTCCTTCTTCCTCTCACCTGCATTAAGATTTTTTTGGTTCAACCCTTGCTCGTAAGCAATGAGTGAAAAAAATAAGTTATCGATCGAATAAGTATTTAAATCTTTAGATTAAAAAATTATAGTGATTTTAGCATCAAAAGAGGAAGGCAAACATCTTAAAATTTTGTTCACTTTTTCATAGTTAGTAAGTTCTCTTCCTAATGCATGCAATGAAGTAATAATCTGAGTAAACATTGTATACATTTTATAAATTGTTTCATTAGGTTTCATACGAAAAAGTTCATAATCATGCAATAAAATATTCAAATAAGATTGCTTAACTTCTTTGGTTCCTTCATAAGTGATACACAATTTATCCCAAATCTCTTTACCAGTTGTGCAAGTTGAAACACGCATGTAATCTTCAGATTTTAAAGCATAGAAAAAGTAGTTTAGACATTTTGCATTAAGTTGCGCAAGATCCCTATCATCTAGAGTCCATTCAATGAAAGGAAGTGGAATAGTAACGTCATTCAATTTTTCAGTTGGAGGTGTATAACCATCCTAAACAAGCATCCACATGCGATAATTAATTGATTGTAAAAACGTAAACATACGAGTTTTCCAAAAATTAAAAGGGATATTATCAAACAAAGGTGGTCGGGTAATAGAATACCCTTCCGCAGTATTATGATTTCCAAAATTAGCCATGGATCAAAATTCAAAAAGATTTCAAATTAGTTTTTATGAATCCCGCTCTGATATCACTTGAAAGTTCGTTAGGGATGTTAAGCCCATAAGAACTAACCCGAGACTAACCAAGAGGAGGGGATGAATTGGTATTTAAAAAATTTTCTTAAGCAAAGCACAAATAAAAATTTAACCAATATCACCACAAAGAAATCAATGTGCAGAAAAATAAATGCAAAAATAAAATAAAGAAATATCACACCGGATTTATAGTGGTTCGGTCAAACCTTGACCTACGTCCACTCCTCAAAGGCACCCTCTGGGTATTGCACTAACTAAGTGTCTCTCCTTTACCTCCCACGGCTAGGTGGAGAAGCCTTTACAACATACTCTTTTTCATCAACCCCGGTGCGCAGAGAACCAACTCCTTTTGCTTCTTCCTAAAGCAGGAAGAGAACCCAGACAGTTTGTTGAAGTAGACCTCCCAAGAACCTCCCAATGATGAAGGACAAATAATGGAGAAGACGACTTGGAACCTTGCTTGGAGCAACCTTTGTGAACTCTCTCATAAACTCCCCCTCACAAGTTTCTCTCTCTCTCTCTCTCTCTCTCTCTCTCTCTCTCTCTCTCTCTCTGTCCCTCTCCCTAGGCTCTCTTAGGTCAAGACAGCAGCCCTGAAGGTCTTCTCTAAGGTAGAGCAAGAGATCTTAAAAAGAAAAGCTTCAGAATAGCTCTTATTTTATATAAATCGACTTTATCGTCCAGGCCGATAGGGGTATCGGCCTAGCCAATTAGCATAAATTTTGCTCAATTAGCCTGGTCGGTTTGGGATGATTAGAGTAATTTTGGTCACATCATCCAGGCCGATAGGATATTATCCTGGCCGATTAGTTCAAATCCGAGCCAAATCATCCTGGACATCGCCCTGAATTGAAATAGGCCGATGTCAATCATCCATGCCATCATCCCGGCCGATCCTACGATCAGCCTGGCTGATGTGATCGTGCAATTAGCCTTAATTGCTTTCCATAGTTACCAGATTAATTTAGGCATAATTTTGTTGTATCGTTCAGGCCGATAGGATATTGTCCTGGATGATTTCCTAAAATAAAGAATACCTGAATAGATCATGGTGGCTAATTCTTTTTGATTTGAGCTTATCATCTCGACCGATACAATATCATCCAGGTCGATCGGCTTAATGACGGCTGCCTTAACCAGGATGCCCTAATCAGGGTTTCTATTTTTGATGGATCATTCGAGACGATATTTGGATCATCCTGACCGATGTACTCAAAATAAAGAACTCTAATTTTAGACAAAAAAAATTCACTCAGGTGTGTGTGCAAGGATACTTAGCATCAGGCACCATAAGGATTACATTTGACTCAAAAAAGGGAAAAACCATATTATAGACAGACTCAGACCTAATCTATCCAATCTTGAGCTGGTTCAACTTGCAGTCTCAATCTTGTGGTCCTGAAATGTTAGTAGGCAATGCAGTCGAATTAAAATAGAAGTATTTGCAATCATCAAAATTCTATTTCTGAAAAATAGATATGCAACAGTTTATGCTTGTGCTTGCGCTTCAAGAAACTTTTAAATTGGATTGTTATTAATGTTATCTTCTCATTCTCATAATTTCTTAAGCCATTTTTCTTTATATCTTTTGCCTTTAGTACTGTAGTCTTCTTATCATATGTATCCAGAAGTCTTTGACTCACACTTTGCTTGTAGGCTATGAGTGAGTCATGTAGATTATCAATAAAATAAGCATTCAAGTCTTTCGATTGACATATAATAGTGACTTTGTTATCAAACTTATCAGGTACACATCATATAATTTTTTTGACCTTCTTTGAGTTTGGAAGTTCTCTATCTTTGTATATAATGCATAGTCTATCTCAAATGTATTTTCTAGTGGTACAGGTAGAAACTCTAACGTAATCTTCAGACTTAAGTGCATAGAAAAAATTATTTAAGCATTTAGCATTCAGTTGTGTAAGGACTTATTCTTCTCTATTCCATTCATTAAAAGGAATGTTAGTTTTGGCTCCTTTAACAATTCATGATGGCACAGAATAACTAGTTTGAACCATATGACACATTCAAAAATGAGTTGATTGCTAGAAAGTAGACATGCGGACTCTCCAAAAATCAATAGAATGTCATCCAATAACGGTGGACAAAATATAGAAGAACCCTTTGCGGTGTTTTTATTTCAAAAATGTGCCATCAATCATTATCCTCTAGGTTTTCTAAAATACTATTTTTAGTACTGCTCTGATACCAATTAAAAGTTCTATAAGGATGTTAAGCCTAAGTGAACTTGTGCCTAAACACACTAATGCAGAAGCAATACTATTTCTTAATGCGGAATCTAATAAACTTTTCAAGAGTTATAATAATGGTGATGATAATTTAATCAACGCAACATACTATCAACCATAAATTTTCACCAAGCAATTATCACAAAAATAAATCTAATATGCAATCTTAGAAAATTAAAAAGTGCTAAAAGTAAATTGCAAAAAATAACAAATCAGAATAAATGCACTAGAGATTTATAGTAGTCTAGTAAAACAATGACCTAAGCCTACTTCGTGGAGTTCTCCACTCTTAGTATTACATTGTCTATAGTTTTCTCCTTTATCCCCCATAACTAGATATAGAAGTCCTTACAAAATCTCTTCCACCAATTCATTGTGGCAGAGGATTGTAATCCTTTTCACCCTCCTAGTGAGGTATAGAACTTAGAATTTTTTCACCCTCTTGGTTAGATAGAGAACCTAAAATCTTTTTCACCCTTCTAGTGAGGCAGATGATCTGGAATCACTTTCACCTTCCTTGGTGTGATGGATTTGTCAGGTCCATTGACACAAAAGATGTCTTCTTCTTAAAGTTTAACTAAAGATAAGCCTTGACACATGGAGGAACTTAAGTGCAAGTTTGCTAGAGCAACCTTATGGAACACCCTATCACACTCTCTTAATACCCACAAGGATCTTCTCCCTATCTTACAAACTCTACCCTTTCTCTCCCAAGCTATAAGCTCTCTCTTCATTCTTTCTTTAGAGAAAAAACACTCAATGAATGCTAACAAGACTCATATAAAGTCTTATGAGAAATCTTAAATATAAGGCTTCAAAATAATAATAAAAACTTAATTCTATTGACTTTGATCATACAGTATGATCCCAGATCGTATAGTATGATCCCATATCGTATAGTATGATCACAGATTGTACAGTATGATTACTTCATTAAATCCTTATTAGTACTGCATGAAGAGTAAGGATTTGTATGATCAGTTCAAGTATTTGAGCTGATTGTCCAATATGATATAGTCATCATCCAATGTGATTAGTGCAATCAAATTAGAATACCATCCCATATGATTGCAAAGATAAATTATCGTCCAATGCAAAGATCGGGTAGTATAGTATGAATCTTTAAATCATATAATATGATCTTATTGGACTAATTAATCCAAATTTGATCCCTAATTACAATTTTAATTTAGGCAAGATTTAATTACATCATATAGTATGATACATATTGTCAAGCACTATTAGTAAATAATTTGTATTTCAAAATATTACCTAAATTATGATTGGCTGCTAAGTTTATGATTTTAACTTATTGTCCTATATGATCTTGATCTTCTAGTATGATTAGTTTAAATAGCTTTAATTATATAATTAGCCATTTTAATGATTTTCTGATAAGCTGATCATACAGTATGATATATATCGAACATTATAATTAGTTCAAAAAATTACTCTTCTTATTTTTCTCGTAATCTCACTCCCCTAAGTGTGTGTGTGCATAGTCACGAAGCTAGCATACATCTTTATAGGACTTGGTTGAAGAAATCAAAAAATAAATAAATAAATTTTACAAACTCTTTCAACATATCCTATTCTATCTTATCTTGAGTGTTGAATATTTGTTGAGTGGTGTATGATGTTCCTAAAATGATAGTACATACAAAAGAAAATATGCACTATAAGTACTAGGAGACATAAAGATGTTATCAGTAATATTTATTATCATTAAAACCCATAAACCCGAAAGTTCGAGTTGCAATAGAAAGTGCTTTAAGGGCACTTGAAGGTGAAAAAGGCACACCACGAGGGAGGGTGAAATGGTTCTTTTTCAAATTTTTTGCTTAAAAATAAAACTTGATATGAGGAAGCATAAAATAGATTAAAATAATTAAAAAAGCACATATTTTTTAACTTTTAGAAAATAAATATTTTTTTTATTTTGAATTAAGAAATAAAGTTTAACTAGAGATCATTCACCAATAGCCTCTTCCTTAAAGATTATACAAATAAAACCATAATGCAATAAAATAAATTACAAGAAAATTAAGAACATGCTAACTAAATTTGTAGTGGTTAAGTTAAATCGACCAACATCCATGCCCTAAAAGACCTCCTCTTTGGGTCTAAATCAGACTCCTTTAGTAAAATACTTGACAGAGAAGCTCTTCTCCCTTATTATATGAAAAGAATAGCCTTTATCAACTCTTATGAATCTCCCTCCTTTCGCCTCCTCAGCCTGGGGGCGATGATCTACCTCCTTTCGCCACCATGACCCATTAGAGTCGCGGATCCCTCCCTTGTCTCCTTGATATGGTACAGATGATGATCCTCGCTTTCACCTCCTCAGCTTGATGGAAATGCCAACCCTGATTTTTCTCCGTGCAATGGTAGAGATACCATCCCTCCTATGGCCTCCACAGGCTGATGAAGTTGTCGATCCTTATACTCCTTGGCTAGTGATTCTTTCACACCAAAGACTCTCTTTCTTAAAGCTCCCCTCCAAGAGCTCCACCAAAACACAATTGGATGATCCAAGGTGTGGGCTAGTGGAGCAACCGTGTGACCCCTCTCACACCCTTTATCTCCCTCAAGGCACTCTCCTCTATTAACCTCACCTCTTCTCTCTCTCTCTCTCCCTTGTGAAATGGACTCTACAAGCTCGCTATTAATAAGAAAATGTCTCTAATTGCTCAAACACCCCTACCCTAATGACTTAATAAGAGCTTATAAAGTGGGCTCTCAAAATTCCTAATTTTTAATATGAAGCCTTTGATTCATATAGTACCATGGTTAGTCATCCTTAAATGCTTAATAGTCTTGCTTCTTCAATGCTTTTTGGAATATATTGATCCTTAAACACAAAAAATATGCAATATATAACACATGAATAAAAAAATAACAATTATTATTATTTGTAATCATCAAAACAGAAGGTCGGACTCTCAAATTACAACATAAGCATGAAAGTTTTCTATTTCAATTTTTCTATTTGTTACATGAGTCCTCCATCAAGGAACTTTTATTTGGTCCGGTGAACGTATGCTCCTCTACGTTCGGCCACCAATATTTTAGCGACACGTAGCATGAAGAAAAGTCGTCGACCCGACCCGCTGTTTTTTGGGTTCTAGCACGTGCGTTTTTTTAAATCCTTGACGAGCCGAACAACATCCCATCACCTTTTCGATATATTTCAAAAACCTAGAAAATACTGAGTTGTACCTAGTTTTTTCTAGCAATACCGAGCAAATACCTAGCAATACCGAGCAAATCCCTAGCAATACCGAGAAAATCCTGAGCAAATACTGAGTTGTACCGAGTTGTACCTAGTTTTTTCTAGCAATACCGAGCAAATCCTTAGCAATACCAAGCAAATACTGAGTTGTACCGAGTTGTACCGAGTTGTACCTAGTTTTTTCTAGCAATACCGAGCAAATACCTAGAAATACCGAGCAAATCCTTAGCAATACCGAGCAAATCCTGAGCAAATACTGAGTTGTACCGAGTTGTACCTAGTTTTTTCTAGCAATACCGAGCAAATACCTAGCAATACCGAGCAAATCCCTAGCAATACCGAGCAAATACCTAGCAATACCGAGCAAATCCCTAGCAATACCGAGCAAATCCTGAGCAAATACCGAGTTGTACCGAGTTGTACCGAGTTGTAGAAAAACTCGGTACAACTCGGTATTTGTATAGTTTTGGTCTTCACAGAACGGTATTTCTCGTTTTTGCAAAGCAATACCGAGCAAATACCGAGCAATACCGAGAAAATCGCGAACATAGCATTCCCGGGTTCCGCTCCAGGTCAAGTCGTCGGGCCGCGCGGTAAAGAGTAAGAGCACGTGGCGACATGTTATTGGCGGCCGAACGTACCTCTACGTCAGGTCAGAGGACGTAATAATTGGCAATGAATCACACTAGAGGTTAAACTTGAGCATGACCATTGCAGAAACTAAATTATGTACGGGACTAATTGAAAATTACATTCAACCTTTCATGTTCCAGCGTCTACTTTAAGGAAAACATATATCACGGTGCAACATAAGTCCAAAACTCAATTATTAGCTGGCCATGGTGTTAGATTCAGACTAAAAAGTATTCATTCTATAAATAAAAAATAAGGCATGCAAATTAAAAATTTATTCAAGATATGCAAATTTATATTAAAATAGAAAAAGAAACTGCATCAAAATAACTCGACTGAAGTTTATTTCAAATAAATTTCAAAAATTTTAAATTTCTTCTCACTGTAATAATACAATGCATAAATAATTACTTAATTTTTATATTACATATATCATTAAATAAATTAAGAAAAATTAAATTACTTTTTTTTTAATTTTTATTGGAATCTCTTCATCTTTTTTTTTCTATAGGAATAACAAAGAGTATAATCGGATTTTAATTTAATTATCAATAAATTCTTAAAGCTACTTAAATAGTATTTCTTAAAAATAATATTTGACTCGGATATTAAAAAAATCTAACCTCACTTAACCGCAGGAAAATATAATTTATTACCATAAATGTTATTAACAATTAAATTTTGATTTGATTAAAATCTAAAATTTAAATTCCAAATTTATGGTAATAAATTATATTTTGACACTTCAACAGTCTTTCTTCAAGAAATTATTACGTGCGGAGTCCGGACGTAGAGATACATCCGGACATCCACTTAAAATTTGACACATAGAGTGCACTTTGGTTTCACACTTTTTTGTGCATTTTACTTGCATTTTACCTACACTTTACCTACATTTTAGTTGCGCTTTAACTGCTCTTTTGTTGCACTTTTTTACTGCACTTTAAACATATTTTTGATGTGCTTGGTTTGAAGTTCCTCGAACATATTAAATATATAAAATAAAAAAGTAAATTCAATTGAATATCCACGTGTTAACATGTTAATATCTCATCTTTCTTACTTATTTCTTTTGATTTGGAAAATATTTGCATATCCTAGTAATCAGCTTGATTTTTTTATTTATTTATTTATTTTCTGGCGAAAGGAATCTGTTCATATTCGTTCCTCATTTGAGACTTCTGTTTACAATTTTTTGATCTGCAATTTATCAGGCATCTTCAAAAAAAACTACTTACAAAACGGAGGCAAAATTACCCATATTTTTTGCTTTTCCAAGAAAATGTCTTAATTTTTATATATGCGTGTGTAATTCCTTCAAAACTCAATAGAAAGCAACAACAGCATAGCAAGATAATTTTCCATTGCACAACACAAGTACAGCACGAGCGCAATACCATCAAGGAAAGTTTTTTTTTTTTTTTCCTTAAATCAAATCATTTTATTCCTTAAATACTTAGGTTTTGATTTTTCAATTTACCAAGTGAAAATGAAAGCTCTAGTTTGGATGGGAAGTGGAGCGAAAGGTGATGCCCTAGCCGCCAGCATCCTCCTGCCGTGTTGCTTCTCTTCTTCCTCCCCCTCCTCCGGGTTCGCCGGAGGTCTTCTCCTCCCCTCTTCAGCTATGGATCCTCTACTTATGGCTGACTTCCCTCTGTTGTCAGCTAACCGTGCCTCTCCCCCAAAAGCCAGGAACTGGAATGCTGTTTTTGCTCCACAGGAGGCCTCCCCCTCCGACCTCTGCTTATCTCACTTTCCCTTGGAACCAGAAATTGTGCCTTTTTCTGGAGAAAAGCTCTCTTCTGGTGCTGGTGACTGGACTCATTGTCTGGTTGGTTATTCGATAGGTCGAAGACCATTCTATGAGGCTTTGCTTGGTGCAGTTAAGAAAACTTGGATTCTAAAAGGTGAGTTGCAGATGCTATCATTAAGCGACGGATTTTTCCTCTTTCGTTTTGCCTGTGCAGAAAACCTAGACTTGGTTTGGTCTAGGGGTGTATGGTTTCTTCTGGGTAAACAATTCATCCTGCAAAAATGGCATCCCAAGTTCAAACCCAATAGGGAGAACCTCTCTTCTGTCCCCATATTGATCAAAATACATGACCTGCCGTTGGCTTGTTGGAATTCAAAGGGTATCTCCAGGATTGCGAGTAAGGTCGGTATTCCGATAGCTGCAGACTCTCTTACCTCCAAAAAGACTAGATTGACATTTGCTCGTGTATGTGTGCTCGTGGACAGAAATACAGTCTACCCTGATGAAATTCTTGTTTCTCTATATGGAGATGTGGTTGGTGTTGACCTCGATTTTGCCCAGAACCTTGGTCAAAGGGTTGACTTGGTCAAATTGACCAAGTCAGACCCCAAGACCCTCTCCAATAGGCTCGTGGGGTCGAGTCGAGTCTGTTAAGCCCGAGCTTGAACCCTGAGTCAACCCAGTTGACTAAGTCAACCAGGGTTGACCAATTTGGACCCTTTAAGCCTAAAATCAATTTTAAATCCTTTTCACAGCTTCATGGCTTGATCACTCTTCCCCTTGGACCTAATTGACTAGGTTGACCAAGCCAATTCATTGACTTGGTCAACCCAAGTCATAATAGGTCAATTATGACCTATTAAGGCCTAATTAATGCCTTTAACTCCTCCTAACGTTTTAGGATTCAAAATCCCGTCGTCTTAAGCCTAATTTCCCTCCTAAATTCATCTAGATTCGATCCTAGCCGTCCCTTGGTCGTTGAGGAGTTTAAATAGGGAGAAAATTAGGTTTAGAGAGGGGACTTTTTGACTCATACTCCCTCTCTAGACCGCCTCAACGTTTGAAATTTCGTGTGAGAGCTCCAGAGAGATCCCTGACCCTTCCCCACGTCGAACCCGACCGTCCAAGGCCGCCGCCGGCGAGATCTCCGGCCACCCGAGCCGATTCCCGTTCCAGGAAGAATCCCGTCCAATCGAGGCTATTTCGGAGCGCAAGTTCAACAGGAGAATCGTTCTTGGAGATTCAACGAATCCAACAAGACCAAGATCTCCCGAATCCACCGTGTGGATTGAGGTATATCTCAAACCCTAGTTAGAACACTTAGCGTTAATTAGCATCGTCATTAGCGCGTTTTAATTCGAACAAATATTCCCCATGAATTCTCTTCATTACAGGAGCCCGTGTTTAAAATTTCGTTCGTTTTGATCCATCCAATAGAGAGAATTTGCTAAAAAACGTGTTTAGGGTTCGGTTTGCATAGACTGGGCGCCATGCATGATTCGGACCGTTGATCGTGCGATCAACGGTCCAGATCCGCCGATCCGCGGCTCTGTGCGAACCGCGTGAGGGATCCCGCGGCTTAGGTCTCGGTCCGCCGAGATCTGGACCGTCGGTCCAGATCGTGTAGCGATCCGACGGCGCCCGCGCCGTCCTACGTGGATGAGTGGCTGACGCGTGGGTCCCACGCGTTTTCAATCAGCCCGCAATCATTGCGGGCATGATTGCGCCGCCTCCGGTACCGCGGGATCCAACCCGCTGCCGACACGTAGCCCTAGCCGCCGCCACGTGTCGCGCCCAGAGCATGCCGCCGCCGGATTAGGGTTTTAATTAGGTTTTAATTAATTTTAAGTATATTCTAATTGACAGAACTTTAAAAATTCATAGAAAATTCATTTTTTACCCGTTTTTGACGCACAATACCTCGTTGGATTCGTATCGTCGTCCTCTACATGATAAAAATTTTTTTTATGATATTTTAATATATATATTTAAATATTATTTATTTTTTATTATTTAAAAATCCATTTATTGTATTTAAACTTCAGAAAATCGTATCTTTCTCGTTTTTAATCCGCTGTCGACGCACAGCACCTTGATTTGAACTTATTTGAATTCTGCACATTCTAGAACTAGTTTTACTTAAAATTTTTGGATCTGTATGAAATTATTTTGAAATCAGCCAATAGCACTATTTTAAAACTATTTAATTATTGTCTTTAAACTTTGAAATCGCGTAACTTTCTTGTTTTAAGTCGGATTTCGACGCACAGCACCTTATTTTGTTCGTATTTGAATTCTGTTCAATTTGAAATCATTCTGGTTTGAAAATTTTAAGTATATTTATAGTTATTTTGAAACAGTAAAATGACACTATTTTTAAATATTTTAATTATTGTATTTAAACTTCGAAAAATCATATCTTCGCCGTTTTAAATCGGATTTTGACGTGCAACCCCTCGTTCTTTTCAGAAAAGTGAGTTTTATGTTTTGAAACCATTTCCAACCCTTGGTTTTGGCTGTTTTGACAGGCTTTAGTTTTAGACAGTTATTCCGAGTCTCTTCCCTATTAGTTAAATATCCATTATCATAATTATTTTAAAATACAAATTATTTTCAAACCTTTTTGAAACCTCGATTGGGTGGTCAGTGGGTCTCCCTTATATTTATGTAGATATGAATTGACCTATTTTAAATTAAATTGTTTTTCTTAAAGATTATATATATTTACAATTATTTTGAGTATTTGCGAAATTACTTATGTTATTAAATTTCTAATTTTTGGGAGATCCATTATGCGATGAAATTTTAAACATAGAATCTATGTGTGAAGAGCAATTATGGGGGAGAGGATTAGTGGGTGATTGAGTTCCAATCATTCACTAATCCCTTCATTAGGTGTCTTTCCTTTTATTTTTCGTAGATTGCATGTGTAGGTCGCACCACGAGCACTTAGCTTAGGCTCTCCTAGATCTAAGGACATGGTGTGTTTATTTTGTTTATGTCTCCCATGCATCTATTACCTCGAGGGTTAGTGTGAACTTCGATTTAAACCCATTTAACGTAGTGACACCTTAAGGACAAAAATTAAGGACTTGTCTAGCGAACTTAGAAATTTTCTAGCGGCTTGGATAGAACCTTGGTTGACATGAAAATCTCAAAACTTAAACTTAGTGACATCATAAACTTCATAGAATTTTCTAGGAATTTTTAGGAGTCTTTTGACCCCTTAGTTAACTAACCCTAATTAACTGGTTAAATAAGGCCCCGAGACCTTCCGAAAAATACAATAAATACATTTTAGATCAAAAAATTACCCATAATATCTCAAACTGACCAAAATCTTATCCTTGACCTTAGATAAATAGGGCTCCTTAGTTTGACTTTAGGTTGACCTTTAATTTGACCATAGGTAGAAATTACCATTTTGCCCCTAATAAATCATTAAAAATTATTAAAAAATCCTAAATATTCTCCAAACACTTGGGAACACTTTCTCTGGTCATTCCTGACCTTTGGGAGTGATTCCAATCAGTTTGGAGGTGATTTGGAGCAAAACAATAAAAACAGCCCTTTATTAGGAAATTTAGAAATTCCTTTAATTACCCGATCTTTAGAAATCTATAACTAATTGTAGAAAATTCCTAATTAGGCAAACTCACTTGCATTAGATTCCAATTAGGGCCTAGTATTTATTAAAAATTTCATGTTTCCAGAAACTGGCCTAGATTAGAAAGTCAATTTTTTTGTCAACCGTAGTTCATTTAGGGCCCAAAACTTAGAAAATTCGTAGCTTTGCCTAGAAAACTCTAATTTCAGCCTAGTACCTGTCTAACTATTTATATTAAGGCCTAGTATTTTCCTAAGGTGTTAGAAGACCTAAACCTTGCCCATTTCCCATAGTGACTTTTTGGACCCTTAGTCTAGTTCCTAAGAGGACCCGAAAGTTTCCAAAATTGGCTAATATAACTTTAACTTTAAAGATCATTATCCTAAGCTCTTAAAACTGATCAACAAACTAAAATAATTAAAATGGACCTAATTCACTAATATTTTAATTTTAATTAAAATATCCTTTTTAGACCCCCAACATACCTGAACTCTAAATAACTTTAACTAACCATCCAACTTAGGATCTATCCAAACCACACAAGTCTTACACACACATAGAATTGTTTGCTAGGGCACCACCTCTAGATCTAGGTCAGGCCGCTGGGTTTTACTTTTCTGCTGTGTGCCGGAGCTTTCCGTGGTTTTCACTGCATGCTGTTTGAAAAATGATTGGTGTCTTTGCTTACTTTTTTTTGCACTCTGGATGTGAGCGCTAGATTTACCCCTAGGTTAGGAGAGCCATATATATATATATTGTTCTTCCATGCAGGTGGTCATGCTCAAGTTGATAAAAGGGATGGCACTGTCATGATTTCTAATATTGTCTTATGCAGGTGCTTGCTCAGCCCCCCTAAATAAAATTAGGGCTAAATTAATTATGACTGCACAGGTGGAGTTGCTTAGCCCTCATAATTAAGAGCATGGCTTGGCACAGGATCAATGGTGTTAGCACTTTCATTTTGATATAAACTGCTTGGGATTTTTATTAGGATAACCATGCAGGGAGTCTAGAATTTTCTATTTTTAATGGATGTAATATTTGTAATAATCATTAAGAGTTGTGAAAACAACGATGAGTCGGGATATTCTTATCCAACTCGGATTCCAAAAGAAGAAGGCATCCCTAAAGGGGAGAGTCTTCTTCCATTTGGAAGACTGAGCTGGATTGCTTTAGATATCCAAAGAGAAAAGGCAATACACCCCTGCTGGGGGGAATTGTCTCTTCGTTTGGATATTCAAGCCACGACAGATCCAAGGAGTCCAAGGAGGAGACCCAAGGAGTCCAAGGAGGAGAGTTCCAAGGAGTCCAAGGAGAAGACATCCAGAAAGCTAAAGATTGAAGACCCAATATCCCACTCAAAGTTGTTGGCGTCTGTCATAGGCTTAGAAATCCGGGTTGTTGGCAGTGGTGCCCGGCCACTTTATTTTCTGCAAATTTTGGTTGTAATAAGGGCAGTTTGCCTATGGACATTTAGATGATTTATTTTGGGATTTATATTGATGTGCTTTTCTGGTTGTGTAGTAGAAATACTTGCTTTTTCTAGGTTTCTTTCTTGCATGTCGATTTTGTTTTCGCCTGAATTCCGTTAGGCTCTTCTAAGGACTATAAAATGTTTTATACTCATAACTAATTTCTAAAAACTTAAGTTTAAATAACATAGAAACTTAACGAACCTAGGGAATTGCCGGAACCGTCCGGGGTCGCATGCATATTACTGCATCTTTCTTTCCTTGTTATAAGACATCTCCCTGCCTGCGGGTAGAGTCCGGATAATCTGGCCTATGAGGATGAAGTGTCGGACCTAGGGAGACCCAGTCTTTTTAAAAATTTATTTTCTATAAGCCTGTTTTTAAAATTCTATAGCATTCATGAGCTGACATTTCAACTAGCATGCATTGCATTAGAAACCAATTTAATTAAAATTTAATTGCATTAGTTAGAGGCATCTGACCCACATAAGTCCATGACCACTTAGGAAATTCTCTAGATGTCGGTCCTACTTCCAAAGAACCGTAACTCCCAGCCATCTATCATAAATGACTTGATATCATGGTTTTAAAACGATTAGGAGGTTAGCTGGTTCCCCCAATCCAGGCTGGGGTAAGTCCAGGTTTTGCATTGCATTAGCTAGGACACGGGCCTTAGTGTTTTGTAGAGCACTAAGCCCAATCTAGATTTAGGATTCGAGGCTACTACATTCGGTCTCGTAGTATGCCTTAAATGGTAGGTAGGTCCTTTCTTCTCAGGGACTCCAAATCCAACTTATCTGCGTCACAGGATGACGCCACTTCCATCTTTTCTCTCACGCATGTGATTGAGTGTTTGGTTTTAGTTTCTCCAATTTCTTTTTAGTACCCTAGAGCCTTCGAATGCTGGTATGAGTCACGCATGTTGATTGAGCCTCTTTGAGACATTTCTTCCTTTTGGATAGGATTTCCTAGTCTATACCCATGTGCCAATCCCACTTTAGGAGAGGATAATGTATGATCCTTAATCGAGAGTTTTCTCAGGCTCCGGCCTGGGATGTAATTAACCACTGGGGCTTGCGCCCGTGGGAAACTCGATCCCACATCTACTAAACTCCATTCGAGCTCTTGCATCGGGTGGGGGAAACCCGTGACTAGGTCGTGTATATTGCTATCCATCGGGGAGTGTTGGCGACAGCCTCTATCCTCAATGGTTAGTCGTATGCACGATCCAATCTGTCCCTTCTAATTGACCCGTTTGCACGGTGCTCTTTCGGAGGTCCACAGTAGCTCTTAAGGTTCAATACGAATGGAGACCGTCTCCATGTGATCACTGTAAGTCTTTGGTTCATTACACTTCTTTATTCCCTTCCAGGCCTCAGTCTGATGTCGTGGATGCTTCGAAACTGGTGGATAAGAATTATAGAGGTAGGAGTCATAACAGGAACCGTAGCAAGAAATCTGGACCTGCCCGTCAGCATAGCTCTTCTAAACCTCCAATGCATCCTCAAACAGAATCTCCAAAAGTTGCATCAGATTCAAATCCTCCTACCAAACCTATAACGAATAGCATTGGTCTGCCTCTTAATTACCAACCCCATTCTCCTACTTCTAAATCAAAAGCTTCATTGCCCCCTGTCCAGACGGAAGGATCCTCTATGGAAAATTATTCCAAAGTCATTGAAGTTGGTTCCACAAGCATCCCCAATTTGAATTCTCCTATGGAAGTATCCTCTTCTTCAACATCACCAATCCCTACTGAAAAAGCAGAGTCGTCTCCCCCGGGAGTTATCTCTCCCAACAAGTATGAAATCCTGCTTAACAACCAGGAGTTAGACAAACCTCCTGACTCTCCTAAAGGTAAAACAACATCTGAAACGCAGTTGTTACAGTGGGGAAGAAATCAACAAGGGGCAAGAAAAAAGGCCCATCAAATTCCTCTTCTTAATGTCTGTCCCGAACTTTGCCGCGTGGAATGTCAGGGGCTTTAACAGACCTGACAAAGTCTTGTGCTGTAAACGTCTAGCACAATCTTTCAATCTAGATATGATCTGTATTCCGGAGGCCCGGATTAATTCCAATTCTTTTCAGAATCATTTTTTCGACAATGCTCACTCTGTCTTTAGCTCTGAAAGAAATTATCACAATTTTTCTTTATCATCCTCTGGTAGGATCTTGATCAAATGGAATGCTAATAAGCTCAATTTCACTCCCCTCATAACCACGACTCAATTCATCACTGGAATGGTCACATTTGGTAGGAATGAAAGTTTCCAACTCACGGTAATTTATGCCTCTAATTCTGCCACTGATAGGAAGGACTTGTGGGATTTGGTTGCTAATAATTCTCCTAATCAGGATGTCCCTTGGATCCTGATTGGAGACTTCAACTGTTGTAGATTTACTTATGAGAAAAAAGGGGGATTGCCTTTACATCAAGGTGCTCTTGCTAATATCAATAACTTGATTTTTTATTTAAGCCTTAGAGCCATTCAAACTGTTGGGAATGCATTCACCTGGTTCAACCAAAGGAGTGACAATCCAATCCACATTAAATTGGATAGGGCTTTAATTAACCATGCTTGGTTAAACTTATATTCAGCCACCTTTTGCTCTATTCAAAGCCCATCTTGCTCTGATCACTGCCCCCTCATTATTCACTCGGGGCTCTCCATTAAATCCAGTCACGGGTTCTTATTCAATAACTTCTGGACTAATTTTGAAAGGTATTGGTCGATACTTCTGAATGTTTTTTCTAATCATATTACTGGCAATCCTATGGTTTCTCTCTACAGCACCTTAAGGCATCTGAAATCTGCTATTAAGGAGTCATGGGCTAGCTCTAATTCTATTAACAGGCATTTAGAGGAGCTTAATAAGCATCAGAAACTCATTCTAGACAAGCTACAAATCAATCCTATTGATCCTACTCTCAACTCATCTCTTGTTTCTGTCAATCACAATATTACTGCTTATACTGGCTTTTTATCCTCCTGGATTATTCAAAGGGCTAAGGCTAAGTGGTTAAAGCATGGGGAGGATGACCTCAAATTCTTATACACTAGGATCAAGTGCAGGCAAGGGAATAGTAGAACTGCGGTAAATCTTTTATCTTCCCTTAATATGGGCAGCTCTGACAATGCTATACAGGACATTATCTGCCATTTTCAAACACTGTTCAATCCTCCCGTCTCTCAAAATGTTGATATAAACTGCTTTCCGACTGGTGTTAGTATTCCGGAAATATACTGGGGCATCCTTACTGAACAAGTTTCTGACCTGGAAATTAAGAAATCTGTATTTTCTGGCTCTTCATCTTCCACTCCTGGACCTGACGGCTTTAATTTCCTTTTTTATAAATCTGGGTGGCATGTTATTGGGCCTATGGTTTGTAAGGCTATCAAATCTTTTTTCTCCAAAGGATATTTACCTTCCTCTATTAAAGCTACTACTATAGCCTTGATCCCTAAACATAAGAATGCTGAAACAATTGCGGATTTTAGGCCCATAGCCTTGTGCAATACTATTTATAAAATAATTGCAAAAACTCTTTCAAATAGGATCAAGCCTATTATGCCTTTGATTATTTGATCTAACCAATCTGGTTTTGTCAAATCCAAAATATCCACTGATAACATTATCCTTGCCAAAGAAATCATTAATTTTGTTAAGAAAAGTGGTGGCAAGTTCTTTTGTGCCAAACTTGATATTCGGAAAGCGTTCGACACAGTTTCAAGAGAATTCTTGATTGGGAGGATGGTTCAAAAAGGGTTTCCTCGTATTTTTGTTTCTTGGGTGAAAGCTTGCATTCATGATGTCAATTTCTCTATCTTGGTTAATGGGTACCTAGAAGGGTATTTTTCATCTTCTGCTGGGTTAAGACTAGGGGTGTCAATTCGGGTCAGCGAGTCGGGTTCAGGTCGAACCCGGAACTAACCCGGCACTGTTCGGGTCAACCCGAACCCGACCCGTTTTTAAAAACGGGTTAGGTTTCCTGACCCGAACCCGACCCGATTCGGGTCCGGGTCAACCCGACCCGACACGAATGACCCGAAGTTGACCTCAAATTGCTAATTTTTGGGTCAAAATCGGGTCAATATTCGATTTTCGGGTCAAAATCGAGTCAAAATCGGGTAAAAAATGGGTCAACCTCGGGTTTTCGGGTAAAATATGAGTTTTTGTGTCACTTTCGGGTCATTTTCGTGTCAATTTTGGTTTGGTGGGTCAACCCGAACCTGACCCGATTTTTAAAACGGGTTGATTTGTTCAACCCGAACCCGACCCGTTTCGGGTTCGGGTTGACCCGAACCCGGATTTTTCCGGGTTGGCTTCGGGTCGTGTTTCGGGTCGTGTCAAAAATTGACACCCCTAGTTAAGGTTTCCCACTCAGCCCTTACCTATTCTGTTTAGTAATGGATGCTCTCTCCTCTCTTTTAGACGATGGTAATTTCATAGGTGTTAAGATGGGGAGTTGCTCTGTCTCACACCTATTATATGCTAACGACGTGCTTATTTTTGGGGAAGCAAATATTGAGAATTGTATGGTACTTAATAATATACTTACCACTTTTGCCAATGCTACTGGATTAAAAATTAATCTCGATAAGTGCTCTATCATGTTTCCTAAGGCTGTTATTAATCAAGAGAGCATATGTCAGGCTTTATCTATTCAAAGTGTTACCTCATCTATATTTTATCTTGGCATCCCTCTCTCCTTTAAGAGTAGACCTGTCAATATTTGACCCGACCCAAAAACCAGATCCGAACCTGGAATTTTCGGGTTTGGGTTGACCCGAACCCGAAGCGAGTTGGGTTCGGGTCCGGGAAACCGACCCGTTTGCAAAAACGGGTCAGGTTCGGGTTGACCCGACGGGTTGCCGGGTCAACCCGAAAACCCGTTTAAAATCGACCCGTTTATAAAACCGGGTCGGGTTGACCCGAACCCGAATAAATCCGGGTCACTTACGGGTCGGGTTGGTTCGACCCGTAACCCGAAATTGACAGGTCTATTTAGGAGGCTTAAAGTGGCTGATTATATTTGCTTTATGGATAGCATTGACAAAAAGCTTTCGGGCTGGAAGGCTAATTTACTCTCTTTTGCTGGAAGACTTCAGTTTCTGAAATTCTCTATGATAAACTCTATTGCATATTGGATTAGAGGTGGTATTATGCCTAAAACTGTGCTTAAGCACTTTAAGAAAATCAGCTCCATAATTTCAATTTTTTGGGGAAATTGGTGTGTCAAAAAAGATCCATATGGTGGCTTGGGACAGAGTTTTCTTGCCTATTCAATTTGGTGGTGTGGGTCTGCATTCTTTTTTGGCTATGCAATACGCTTATAACTATGCTATCATCATTAGAATGTATAATACTACTTCTCTGCTATCTGTTTGGCTTTCCCAAAGATACAAATCCCCTTGGAAACCTGTTAATCTGGCAGCTACTCCTTTATGGAAATATGTGTGTCATATGGCTGTGGTTGCAAAATCCAACTTTATTTTTAAGATTACTCCTACTGCCCCCATTGCTGTGCACTGGGATCATTGGTGTTATAATGGTGATCTGGATAGCTTTTCGGATGGGCATTATGTCTTGCAAGCTACTAATCCTAACATGCTTATTAGGGATTTAATTTGTGATAATTACTGGAGTCTTCCCAACTGTATCCCCGACAATGTGCAGCTAGCCATTCGTGATATCCCGATTTATTTGGATTCCAACTCTTGTGTAAGCTGGAACAATCTTAAGCACAGTAGATTTTCAGATTATATTAATGATTTTCATTCTAGCAAGCCCATCTGCTCTTGGTATAAGCTAATCTGGCACAAGAAGTATGCTCTGAGGTTCACAGTCTTTTCATGGTTGGCTCTTGTGGGTGGATTAAAAACTGCGGATGCTTTACTTTTATGGAACATTTCTGTTCCGTCGTCTTGCTCCTTATGCCATGTCTTTCCCGAGAGCTCCTCTCACATATTCTTTGAGTGCTCTTACTCTTATGATATTTTGATTAATCTTATTCCATCCACTATGCATTTGTTGTTTAGGCCAAATATTCTACATCTTTTGGAATGGATCTCGGATGATTCTGATACTGCCCAGCCTACTAAAAACTATTACTCGCTTATCACTTGCTGCAGTGTTTATCATATCTGGAAAGAGAGAAATATGAGAAGATTTGGTAATACTTTTAGCAGTAGTTCTACTACTGCTATTACTATTAAAAAAGCTGTCAATTCCAAGTTGGGAATGTGGAAGGATATGTGCTCTATTTATGATTAGCTGTTACCTTTGCTGGGCTGCTCTTTGTTATTCTATGCAGGTGCTCTGTTGGATCTGCAATGTGGTTTCTGATCTGGTATATGGCCCTTCGAGCATGCTTATAGATTATATGAGGAGGGGTCCTCTCCTCATGCCTGCTGCGCTAGATTGGACACATCTGGTCAATGATGCTACTCCCAAGCAGGCCCCTTTTGATGGTCTCCGGGCAACCAAGGGGATATTTTATTAGAGAATTTTGTTTTTCTGAGCCCATGTGTTAATGTCTATGGGAGTTTTTTGCTTTCTAGATATCCAGTTTTTTGGTTTAGTTACAATTATGTTTTTGTTATGCTTGATCTGGTTAGAGCAGGGTTTTTGTACGCTCGAATGAGTTGTCCCATTTTTTTTGTTGGGAAGTTTTTGTAATCGTTAGATGTAATCGTTTCTCCTCTTTTATTTATTAATATACGGGCAAAGCCCAAATTTTCCTAAAAAAAAAAATGAAAGCTCTTGAGTAGAGGGGAAATCAGCTTTAATTCTTAGGAAGAAAACTCACTCATTATATATATATATATATAATTCAAAGCTAATTCTAATATTGCATTAAAATTATTAAATAAAAAATTTATAAGCTTCGCATTCGATTTTATATTTTCTAAAATTGCTGTGTTACAACAAAAATGTGGACATTCCCACAAAGATGCAATGTCATCGTGGCAAAGATGCAATGTCATTCTCTCTTTCATAAAAGATCAAACTTGAATATTATAACATGCCCAAGTAAAAGCAAACACTAATAAATGAATCACTCACAATATAAGATTGAAGGTGCATAAGCATTTATTAGTATTGTAATGATCATTCTTCAGCCTCTATTAGAAAAGAAATTTGTTTGAGAAAATTTTAAAGAAAAATAGCTTATAGATGCACTCTTAAGGAATTTTATGATACAATTATTTCAAATGTTATTTTCACTCATTTTTCCTCTGAAGCAAAATTAAGCAATTATTTCTTCATTTGACATTAGAAAAAGATCCATTCTCATCTATTAGACATCAACAGATAAGACTGATTAGTTTTCTGTATTTTTGTGAACAAGCTCCATATTTGATGTTTGTTATCTATCAAAACTAAAATTCAATAATCTCACTTCAATTACTTAGAATTGGCTTTACAAGCAAACCACCCAATACAGTAACAAACCGAAGATTTCCTCAGCCCTTTTGAAATTATCAAAACACCACTCAACCAATCCTCTCTAGGTCAAAGTTGAAAGCAAACCAAAGTACAAATCAAGTCTGATTTTTCTAGCGTCAAATAAGGATCTTCTTCCAAATGACATAAGTACATAACTGTTCCAAGAAATACTCCCATCACAAAACTACCGAAAAAAAAAATGAATATACAAGGACCAAAAGGCAAAGTCAATCATAGATTCTCTCTAAAGGAAAAAAAGCAAGTAGAAGCAATGGAAGATGAATTTCTTTCACAAAAAGCTCAGAAATTAAGTGAGCTATTACCAATAAATGATCAAATCGAAAAATTCAGATAGCTCCTCGAAACTAAATGAGAAAACTTTCACGATTGGATGACCAAACAAAATGAGAAAAGCTTTCGAGTTACTTCTAAGGCTAGAACGGCGTTGTCTTGCAATCAACAACATTTTCATGCTTGCAACAAGCTGTGACATTCTGTGATGTTGTCCTATAGAGCGGAAAGCGCCGAGCAACCTCAGCGTTGTGCGGGAAACTCAAACAGGTCCAAGTTCGTACGAAAGGGTGAGCGGCTGCATGAGTGTGGGGTAAGGCAACTAAAAATTTTTAGGATGGTCAATTTTCCCAAACTCCCCTCATTATAAATATTTTATTTTTTTTAGGGGGCAATTGCCCGTTGCCCCTCGGGCATTAAGATAGTTCCGCCTTGCTCTAAAGATCCAAGGACCCACAGTAGTGACTACTGAGCTAAGTGCGCAAGTTGGAGGTTACCCATGTATCTACAAAGCCAAGTGCAATAATTGGGGGTTATCTGTGTAGTCCTTGGGTTATGGCGACCCTCTCATTTGTTGGTTCGAACTCTTTTTTTTTTTTTTTTTTTGGGGGGGGGGAGGATTTCTGGACTATGCCATTTTATTAATAAAGAACCAACTACAAATAACAAAAAACAATGAAAAACTAAAAAGAAGAAACATAATAAAAAAGAAATTCCAAAAAGAGAACAATACTAGAGATAGAACTCAATGAAGAACTTTGAGAAATCAGGGAAAATGCACTGAAATCAAGGCAGTCGAAGAGAGAACCTAGGGGAACATATACTCTGGTTGCTTGAAGATCTTCCAAGAGGATTCATAGTCAAGCTAACATCATCGTTCAGGCAAAGCACGAAATCAAAGCCTGACAAAAGATTATATATTCAACTTGTCTTTGCTAGGCCACCAGCCAACCCAACATGGGACTGTAGAAGATGCAGCAAAAAAATTATCGAGATCTTCACTCAATACTGAGCATGCGCCACGGGCTTAGATTCTCTAACAGTAGGATCCCCTTTTTCCATTTAGCTATCTTGAATCTCACAGCTTTAGCTATTATTAGAACCCAAAGTGGAGAAGCACTTTGCCGAAGATTTGAATTTTCGGTTATTTCTTTCACACCAAATGTGATAAATAATTGCATTGAACAATAAAAGGGTGCAATTTTTTTCCTTATATTACCCGGTAAGCCACCAATAAACTCTAATGCCTAAGAGACATTAGGTCCTAATAGAAAATTTTGCATTTTAGGGATCAGCCGGATCAGTATATTAAAGGAATATTCACATTCAAAAAATAAGTGAGATATTGTCTAAGAATTATTAAAACAGAAATAGCAATGAGGGTTAGTAATAGCAATTCCTCTCCCAGATAACACATCCGCTGTTTCTAACCTATCCAAAAGAGCCATTCATGTATAAATAAAAAATCTGGGAGTGTTTTTTATGCCAGATAAGACATGACCAGTCAACTGGGACCTCATTCACAAAAAATTCCATGTAAAAATCTTTATAAGCAGCCTTCGGTTTACCATCCCAAACCAAAAAATTGGCCTGGTCATTTGCAAGAGCGATTCTACTAATGAATTCCCTGATTTTCACATAGATGGACTCCGGAATGCACCAAATTCCATTATAAATCCCTTTATCTATCGTGTCATTATCCTTATAGTGATTAAGCATAGGAAAATCAGGAAATCTATTCGAAATTTTATCTCTCAAACACCAATGATCCCAGATTATAGAAGCCGGACAATAACTTTGAGGGATAAACAAGAATTTGTTTCTCACCCGATTGGCAGTATCGCAAATATTTTTCCAAAAGTTGGTAGACTGAGCAGCATTATTCTTCCAAGGGGAAATACACTGGGCCAGCAGGAAGTCAGTAAGCGGGGACCTGATGTTGTAAATTCTACTTATTGTGCAGCAATTAAAAGCAAACCGCATAGCCAAAATGGAAGGGATACCCAGCCCACCGAAATAGTGAGGTTTACAAGTGTTCACCAAATAGATAATATGCAGGTGCTTTTCTTTGATGTCCCCGAAGTATAAAAATTTGGCACAAAATTTACCAATACACTTAATAACAGCTTTAGGAATAAAAATGGCTCGCACCCAATAAAGCACAGTATTAGAAATAGTGTATTTAATGTATTGCATCATGCCAGCTAGAGAGAGAGTTTTGGCTTTTTAACTGAAAGGAGGCTATTAACCAGTCTCTGCGCAAGTCTTAAGGAAATTTGGAGTGTGTTTAGAGAAAGTGATGATGCTCTTTTGACTATTAAGATGAAGACCAGAACTGTTAGAAAATTTCTTCAGAATATTGTTGAGATATATATAGTTGGACTCTATAGCATTGCCAAAAACCATGAGATCATCCGCATATAATAAGTGGGTAAGATGGTAATCACTTATAAAGATGCCCTCAAACCCTCCTAGCATTGGTTGATCTTCTAGTAGACAAGAAAAACTATCCACAATAATACAAAAGAGATAAGGGCTGAGAGGGAAACCCTGTCTAAGGCCCGAGGTAGACGAAAATTAGCCTTCTAATGACTAATTCAAGCAAATATAAAAGTTGACATTATAAATGCACGCCTTAATCCAATTAGTGAAAACATTCGGGAAATCCTTTTGAATCATTCTAGCAATGAGGATGTCCTTGGACATCGTGTCAAATGCCTTTTTAATATCGAGCTTGACACAAAAGAGCTTTCTTTTATTCGATTTAATGAAGAGATTCATAATTTTAGTAGCCAAAAGAGGATTGTCCGTGGCCAATCTATTGGGTATAAAAGCTGCTTGGCTCTTGTGTATGATAGCAGGCATAATCAGCTTCATACGGTCAGCTAGGATTTTGGCAATAACTTTGTAAAAGACGTTACAAAGGGCTATAGGTCTGAAATCTCCAATGCGATTAGCATGAGCAATATTATGAATAAGAACAAGCGTCGTAGCTATAGAACCCTTAGGAAGGTAACTCTTAGAGAGAAGAAGGATTGCACAGCCTTAAAAACCTTGTTGCCTATAATATGCCAACATTTTTTATAGAAATAAAAATTGAAACAGTCTGGACTAGGTGAAGAGTTTGAATGACCAGAGAACACCGCAGCTTTAACTTCTTCAAAGGTTACAGGCTTGATGAGGCAGTCAGCTAAATGGGTCGGTATACTAGAGCCTTTTGGGAATTGACTGATATCAATAGTAAAAGAGTTTGGTTGGTTGAGTAAGCCCTTGAAGTGTTGGATAATATCTAGGATTTTAGAGTCATGTTCTTTAGGGCATCCAAGGAGAGCACCCACAATAGTGTTATTGTTACCGGCTTTCCTCCTATGAATCCTAGCATATGAAAATTTCAAATCTTCTTCCCCGTGTAAGAGCCATTTGGCTTTAGCTCGCTGGATCATCCAAGAGGACCAAATGGAGTTATAATGAACCAGCTTGGAATTAATGCTATTTAGTTTGGTGCAAAGCTCAAAGTTGAGGGGATCTATGTCCAGAAGCAACTGACATTCCAACTATTGATTGGTAAGCAAATCAATCATAGGCATAATGGTGTATTAGAAGACTGCCAGTTGCATTTCTTTATCAGTCCTTTGAATTTTTTTAGCTTGTTATAGAAACAAGTAATAGGATTTCCCACAAACGGTGAGGCAAAGACGTCTATGAGAAAATTCCAGAATTCATGATATCAAGTCCAATGGTTTTTAAACATAAAATGATGAAATGTTTTCCTTTGCTCACCACCAGATATGAAAAGAGGAGAGTGATCTAAGATAGAGGAACTGAGAACTTTGTATGAGGAATTTGGAAAGGTAGTGATCCATTCTCATTGACCAGGGCTCTATCAAGTTTGATACTAATAGGATTTTCACTTCTCTGATTATGCCAAGTATAAAAAATGGCCGTAGAGGTAAGGTCAGTTAGTGCAGTATCAAAAATTAGAGAATTGAATTGACCTAGCCTAGCTTCTGGGATCAGGTTCCCACCAGCTTTCTCAGAACTATAACGGCAGCAATTAAAATCACCAGCAACGAACCACGAGAGTTCGTTTAAGGGTTTTAATATCAACCCATAATCTAGTTCTCTCATCATGAGAGTTGGAAGCATATATAATAGTGAGCATAATAGGATGATGAGATGTCATAATGAGCTTGCCAGAAATCATCTGATTTGAGAAGAAAAAAGGATCGAACTTAATTTTATCTGGATTCCACTTGACCCAGATCCTACCCAGGCAAGCAAGATGAAAATTATTACAGCTATGCTCGTTAGCAAAGATCTCATGATAGGAGAAGAACCAAGAGTCATTTAAATTAGGAAGAAGAATTCTATTCTCCAAAAGCTCCAAAAGACAAACCATATCCAGCATATGGTCATTAACCAACTTTCTAACACTTTTCACTTTATCAGGGTAGTTGAAGCCTCTAATATTCCACGCAGCAAAGGGTGGAATCAACATCAGGATTTGGAGTGATTTCTCCTTTTGGAGCATTTTCCTCTCGTGCTAACTTATTTTAAGCGCCCTTATCAGAAGGGACTTGAGATTTTGTTTGATTTAAAATTCTGGGATGAGTCTCGAAGGTAAAGGGAGGGTCGGAGGATGAAGGGTTCAATTGAACTATCTTGGGATGAGAAGTAGTTTATTTTTCTTTGGAAGAGATCACTACTTCCGGATCAGAATATCTTGCAAAACAAAGAATTTGTTAGTAGCCTGGACTTTGGGAGAAATTATTTTCGAGGCGGGAGAGTGAGGGTTAGAGGCTTCCGTAGAGGAGAAATCCTCATTGGGAGAGTTGAGGTTAGGGATGTTAGGAGTATTATGTGGGATTTTTTGAGTTACTTCCAAAGGCATTTGCAATTGATTGTGACCATTACCAGGGGTGGGTAAGATCCATTTATGGTCCATGGGATCCTTTCTAGGTTTGCAGCTTGAACTACACCCACGGGTAGGTTTATGGGGAATTTGGGGTTGTGGTTGGGGATTAGGATTTTTAGGGCAATTAGAAGTCGAGTGAATAAACGAAGAGCAACATTGACAGGACGACGATTTCCATTCATATTAGATTTTAAGATTGAAGACTTTCCCTTCTACCAGGATAGGGACGAATTCCGGGTATGTGGCGGTTGAATCAACTTGCACGCATACTCTAGCGTAAGTGAGAAGAGACTTGGAGGCCGTAAGCTCGTCAACAGCTAGAGGAATTCCTATTTTTGTCGCAATTTTAGATATTCCAGTCGGGGTCCAGCAACAAAGAGGAAGATCATGAATTTTAATCCATATGGGGACCGAGGTGAACTCCTCCCTCTTATGGTTAAAAAGTGGCGACCATTTATGCAAGTTGAACGGTTCACCCAAACTAAACCATACCCCTTTGTTCCAAACATATTTGAGATCTTTAACATAAGAGAACTTAAACAGGAAGAAAGCATCGCTAAGAGATATCATTTTAAAACTACCTTTAAGCTTCCATATCTTGTTCACCGCAGCAAGCAATGAGCCATAGTATGGATGCTTACCAAGCGAGATCCCACTAGCGCTTGGTTCCATTCGAGAGATGCATCAACAACTTCCTCACGCAGGAAGGGAATAATCTCCTCCGGAGTCGGTAGAGCAAAGATAGCAAACTTATTAGGGTTAGGGTTATCAGCAATGATGCGAGTCCAAGGAAGGGGGTTTTGCGAGGGAGCCGAAGGGGGTTTGGGTTGCATGTGAAGAGGGGGAATTTGCTAAGGGAAGTGGAGGAAAAACGGCGGTGGAGAGGGAGGGATCCACTCCACCGGCACTAAAGAGAACAAAGGTTGTAGGCGGCGCAGAACGAGAGAACCCTAGAGCGCAGGAATGCCTCATTAAACCCGCATATTTAAACGTGAACATTGACCGATGTGCCCTTGATTTTAAATTAGTAATTTTGTTTTCTGACAAGAGCTTGTCTAGCAGTAGCGGCGACGAATTTGTGGAGGATTGCATTAACAAAAGCAGATTTGCTTGACTGTTTGCCAGGAAGTACCGCAAGGGAGTTGGTGGCTACCTGGTTAGCACGAAGTTGCAGAGCTTTGGCACTTGGCTTAAATAACAGATGGCGAAGCACCTAGCAATGAAATATTTGAGGCCCCCAAAATAAGTTATTAGTAGCCTTGAATCAAGAAGCATTCCGCCAAATTGTTTACCCTATTTTACTTTCACTTCGTTTAAACCGTGTTATAACCTTGTTCCTTCCGACAGAACTAATTGAACTGATCTGTTTGATTCCAAACAAGGTGTATATGCTTTCAGAGAGCTTAGAAAATCATAGCACTTCAATGAAATTCCAATATGAATATGAGGTTGTGACTTGCAACGAAACGTCAACCAATCTAACATTTTAATTTAAATATGGAAAAAAGGTATTAAAACGACATGACAATTCTCATATCATTTAAAAAGCAATGTAAGAAACCTTAGTTGGTCTTGGACAGCAGAAGGCATAAGGTGGGAGATGCCCAACCATCTTAAATTTTGGGTTATAATCTTGATTCATGTAACGTCATCATCCGCTGTAATAGATGGGACTTAAGCTTAGGCTTTATCCTGCTTGTCAGTTACAAGGGGGAGCATCTCCATTTTAGTTCGAGGGTTGCATGGAGTTCGGGGTGTTCCTGGCTGTTGCTGAGATAGTTTATGCCTTACATACCCATAAAATGTGCAACCTGAGAGCGTCACAACACAGCCGACAGCATTCATGGCAGAAATTGGGTTTCTGAAGATTAACCATGAAATCAAAATAGCAACGGCAACCTGAGTACAGAATAAAAATAGATAAAAATATTAGTCAAGTACAAAACATTGGAGATTAGGGATTGTCAAAGGCACTACCAATGCATGGAGATTACCTTCAGATTCCCAGCAACATTGAAGGTGACTGCATTGGTGGAATGGATCACATAAAAGATTGAGAAGTTGAGACAAAAGGCTAATATGCCTGAGGTAAGAATAATGATTATTGCCGAATGAATAGATGGGTGGGTGTAGAACCAGTTGATTGCCCCGCTTCCTTCAAGCACCACCGCTGGCAGCGCTAATATCATGGTTGCAAAGGGTGCCATGTAGTACACCGTGTTTATGCTGAATAATACAAGTGAAATAAATTAGTACAGATTGTGGGTCAAAGGCAGGTAATAATATGCGATGAGTTGTTAGATCCAAAATGCATCTTTCACATAAAAGCAGGTCATATTCTAAGATCCTATATTTAATCATGTCTCGAGTCATTGAGAAGATGTAACAATTTATTCGATTAGATACCACTACAATCAAGAATGAGTAGGAATCAAGATTTAAAATTACGCAATTGGGTATTGATGCGTTTTTCGTTCGTAAGGCGAGACGTAAGTCTCAAGGCGTTTTGAAGCGTAAGCCTCAAAATCTAAAAATTGTGTATAACAAAAAAAATAAAAGTTATACCCAAATAATATGTTAAAGGATAACATATTAACTTTCTACTGAACCATTATGTAACAAATTTATATATATATGAAACAACAAATTGCACAAAATGTAAAGTGACAAGTAATAAATTATGTGAAATAGAATTGAAATCCAAATATTACAAAAGAAAAACAACATAAAATATATGAATTGCAAAAACGTATCATATAACATCAAGTTTAGCTCTAAATTTATTCTTTTCTCAGTTCCCTACTAATTTACATTTAACTACTAAAGAAAGCTGAAATAATTGGCAATAACACAAAAATCATCTGGACTGTCATTATTAAGGGTATTTTTATTTGAGTCATTGTCATAACAAATTGGTCTCTCTCCTGCCTCATCCTGTAGAGTCCAATACCTCTCAATCTGCTTCTTTATTTATTTCAGTTATATCCATCTTTCATAAATGTTTATCATCAACATAAAGATAAGATTAATACTCCAAAAATTTTAAAGGAAATTATAGTGTCATGCAGATTTCAAGTGATCCTCAGCGGAGGCTAACACGGTGGTGGCTACGGCAAAGGAGATAAACTGGAGGTCAAGACAATTTAGATGAAGTTGTTGTGGCATGGAAGTGCAAGAAGACATGCTTTTTTTGGGCTTTTGTATAGGATTTGTCTAAGTTTTAAATAAAAAACATAAATAAATAGAGCGAGGCGTATGCCTCATGCCAGCGAGGCGACGCATGCCTCATGGTGGACCTTAGTCAAGATGAGGCGTAAGTCTCATAAAAAAAGCTTGAGGCATAAGCCTCGAGGCGTTTTACAATAGAATTGCGCTGAGGCGGGCCTTAAGAAAAGCCTCGTATTGCGCAATTTTAAAAAATGGTAGGAAGAATGGGTCAGAAATATAGAAGAGCATTCCAAATATGACAATGCATACATCCAAGTATATCACGAAAAAGGGAAAGCACATTATGCAAGCCATGATCCTCACTACCAGGCCACCGAAGGTCCCAACAGTAGTTTCAGCCCAGCCGCAGGATTCAAACAGCAGGAATTAACTTTATTAATATTTAATTCACTCTTTTTTGTATTACTTTCTTCATTTCAATTAGTAGGCTCAAACAGGTTCATCCATTAAGAAAACTGAGGTTTTAAATAGTCATGCTGTAATAATTTCAATAAGACATACAAAATCTATTTTCCTCTTTTCCTAACTCTTTTCTAGGAGTTTTTCCCTACTCCAAAGGTGTCTCCTACGCTTCTTGATACACAAGTATATCAACTGGCTCATCATTCAAGATGAAGAATTCAGATTTAGCTGCAACTTGCACAGAATGCAGTCCAATCAAAACATGCAGTCCTCAAAATTTCAGAAATCTTTACAGCAAGCTGATGCCAATTCACCACGATCGCAACTACCTTACAAAGATTTCAATTATTCGTGGATTTCGTGGATAAACACCTCAATAGTCTTTGCACCGACCGGTCTTTCAGTTCCAGCCACCAAGAAACCACACCCATCACCGGCATTCCTGGTTATGCAGCCAAAAATTTGTAGCAGCAATCTCCACCCAACAATGCAAGTGTTTCATTTGTTAAAACAATGAAAATCGAACTCCCTCAATTTAACGGTTCCAATGTAGAAACATGGATCTATAAAGAATATGAATAATTCGTTTTTCATATCGTATAGCTTATTTTCATCTTGAAAGCCCCAGAGCCACTTTGTATCAATGACTACGAATGAAAGGCCATAATACTTCTTGGCCCGAATTCATGCTTTCTTTATAACAATATTTTGATATTTCTTCTTACAAAGGCCTACATGATAACCTTTCCAAATTAACCCAACAAACTTCTATTCTTGAATACCAAACGGCTTTCGAAAAGCTTGCTTTTAAAGTTCTAAAATTATTCGAACCAACTCTCATTAGTTATTTTATTTCCGATCATAAATAAGAATTGCATAGAGAACTTTTGCCAGCAAAATGAATTACTCTCTTAGATGCGATGGAACAATCTCATCATCACAAATTTAAATTTCAAATTTCTCTATTCATATTTTCCTAACAATGGCGGAAGCGGAAATCACTTCCTGTCCTTTCCACTACCAAGCCTCCACCGCCTAACCTCCCCCCCCCCCCCCCCCCCCCCCCTCCCCCTCCGCCACTGCCTTAATCACCCAGCTTCCCACATGCCAAAGCACCCACACTTCCTATTCAAAAGCTTTTAGAAGCTAAAATTCAATATAGTCGTGACAAAGGTTTGTATTGTAATTGACACTAATTTGAATCCCAATACCATTATCCGAATAGATTTTATTTTCTATTAGGCACGCATGGCCCAAATTCTCCTAGAGATCCTATCCCTCCTACTATCAACCTTGGTATTCAAGAGCTATCTTCGAAAAAAAGCCTCAATGCACTAGCCAACCAACTCAATCCATACACATTCCATTTGACATGCTATATTAACTAGTGGAATGCTCGTATTTTAAATGATATTGGTAGCACTCATAATGTTATTCAAGATAACCTCATCCAACACCTCGGTCTCCAACCACAACCGATTAAACAATTTAAGGAATCTGTGGGCAATGAAAATTTATTACTATGCAAGTCTCGCAATTATGATGCAAGGGTATCATGTCATCTTAGATTTATTTATTCTATTTATTCATGATGCAAGGGTATCATGTCATCTTAAATTCATAGCATCTGCTGGCTTTCTCTAACCTCTTCCAGTGTCCTCATAGTTTTGAGGATTTATGCATGAATTTCATCACTAGCCCGCCCAACTCCAAAGGGTACATTTCTATTATTGTAGTCAATGATCATCTCTCCAAATGCACTCACTATGAACCATTACTTGCTAATTATATTGCCTCCAGAGTTGTCGATTTACTTATAATTATGGTCATCCATTTAAATGGTTTTCCTAAACCCATAGTGCCAAATGAGCATCTTTTTAAGTAGTTTATGGCGATAACTTTTTACATTAAGTAGTACCACACTTTATTACAGTACTTCTTACCATTCTCAAATGGATGGCCTAGCCGAAGTTCTCAATCGGTATTTAGAGCAATATAAGCATACATATACTTCTACTACTCCTCGATTATGGTATTTCTATTTTTTTTATGTCAGCAAAGGGATGTTACAAAACTACATTTCATATAGCTATACAAATGTCTCCTTGCCAGGCTCTCTATGGTCGATTGCATCTATCATCCCTTCTTATGTCTTTGGCACATCAAACATTATGGTGATTGATACTATTTTGCATGATTGAGACACTGCTAAAGACACTAGACCAAAATATGTATCAGGCTTAGCACATAATGAAGGTCATGGTTGACCATCATATATGTGATGTCCACTTGGCCATTGGTGATTGGGTTCTAGTTAAACTGTAATCTTTTTTACAATCATCCCTGATTAACCACACATTCAAAGTTGGAAAAGTGTTGTTTAGGACCTTCTCAGGTTCATTCTATTATTAGCCCACAGCCTCACACATCGAGATGCAAGATTCATCTCGTCTTCCATATTTTTATCATCAAAGCTATAGGTGATCCTTCAGTATCACCAATTTCACTAGCATGTTTTATCTACAAGTAGCCCCTTAGTTTGCCAAATGCAAACCTAGCTTCCAGCCTCATCCAAAATCGAGGGCCATTCTCAACATCAATTTCTTTTACAATGGACATTAGCAAGCTCGAAACATGCTTCATGGGAGAACTTTACAGCTCTTTTGCACTTCATTTATATCTATCAACCTAGAAGACAAAGCTGTTTTTCATGACGACGGAAATATTAAGCAACAATATATATACTCGCTTAGATTCAGCTGCAATCAAGAATAAGTGGGAAGATTGGATCACAAATACGAAAGAACATTCAAAAGATAACATTACACACATCCGAGTATATAGCTGAAGCAAGAAAGCACCTAATGCAAGCCAGGACCCTCACAATGAGACCACTGAAGGTCCCAGTAGCAGTTTCCGTAGTTTCAGCCTAGCTGCAAGGTGCAAATAACAGGAATTCGCTTTTATTAATATTTAATTAATTCTTTTTTGTATTTACTTTGTTGAGGATTCAGCAATTTGAAAGGTGACTGCTACGCCTTGCCCGAGTATATTTGTCATTAATTTCCTAGAGAAAGATCCACTAATTTCAGAGAGAAACATCTCCCAGATAAAAACCCATTCTTGCCCAAGCATATTGACCAAAAACACTAAATCGTTTTCAACTATGTACCATTAACAAAAAGTTAAATGACTACAACAATTACTGCTAAATAGGAAACTTTAAACCACTAAATTCATAAGATTCTATAAATAAATGCAATGGCCTCGATAAAATAAAATAAAAGGGAAAGGGAAATCAGTTTCAAGGTACGGGCCATCTCACCGTTTTCGGGGGTTTGCATTCTACCCCTTGGTGGTAAATTTTACGTTTTCTGAAATTAGATAAAATATGAAATATAATGGCAAGAGGTCTACATCATGCCAAACTTTCAAATTTAATAAAAATATTTCAACCACTAACATGAAATTATTAATCACACGTATTCGTAAAATATTTCAACCACTTAACACAAGACAGATCCTTCTAGTTAAAGACTGGAAAAAATGGACAAATCCCCTAAAAGAACATTTTCAGCAGTTGCCACGAAGCATGTAGCCAAGCAAAATTACCCACCAAAATTGATATTTTAAGTCTTATTTTTGTAAATAAAAAAAATATGAATTAAAAAAAAAAATCAGATGTTCTAATCCCCTAACCCGAAGGTCTGTTACTGTATTTAAAGTTCTGAATAAGTTAAAAATATGCAGTAGAAACGCCTACTGGCCTAAGAAGTTTTCCAAATTCTTACGATTTAGACATCACACAATAAGTTAGAACAAAAAAAAGAAAGAATGAAAGAAGAACTCACAAAAAAGATTGCAGCAGCAAAATATCTTAAGATCTAACGATTACTAACGTTGACCTATTACGAAATCATGCAAACAGAAACCTATTGATTGTGTACTGCTATTTTTGGCAACTTTGATCTTTTTTAGGCAAAAATTAAAGAAAAAACGTCGAAATTCAAAACTTGAAAAATCATACATTTTATAGCTTTATACAAGGAATAACATGTAGAAATTCAGAAGCTTGAAAAACCATACAATTAATTGAAATTATCACTAGCGTAGATGTAGATATCTGGATTGCATTAAACTTGACAAAAATCAATCAAGCACAAATAAATAATAAGATTTTAGCAAATAGAAATAAAGTAAAAGGAGAAGAAATAACGAAATCAATCCTTTTACTTGTATAAAAAAATAATCTCTCTTTAGAACCTTCTGTCTACAACTTGATTAAGTAGAAAACTAGAAAGATGATATGAAAAAGAAACCCAACCTGAAATTTATCCAAAAAAAACTGTTGATTGATTTTTAAAATGCCCCAAGCTTCCCTTCTATAATCACAATTCTCTTAAACTTACAAATAAAAATAGAGAGCAAATACTAATCAACAACAGAATTAAACTGAAACCCGCAGGTTATCCACATAAATAAGAGCCAGGAAATATCATCAAAAGCAGCACAGATCTCACAAGCACAAAATGTCATAGGAAAAACATACCACAAGGAACACAATCACCGTCCAAAGTAAGAAGAAAAATAGCCATACAACCAGCACCAAAGCACTCAAAAACCACCAAAAATGCAGTATAAAGCCAATTCCACAACAAAGAAGTTTTACGTCCATATGTCCAACTGTTAAAATTTTAACTTCGAAAAATTATTCAAATAATATTTATGAAATCTATTTGAACATAACTATGGCATCTCCTATAGAGAAATCACTTGCGGAGAAGATTTTTGCTTTATAAGGCACTTCTTAGTAGCTTCATAAACAGTATTCACTAGTTTTACAAAGTATTTCATTTCCAATAATAGCTTCTTAAACAAAATTAATAGAGAAGTTTGAGAGTGGTGCAAACTATGTTAAATGTGAGTTTTGAAGTTGATGTAAGAAAATAATTAGAGATTAATGAAAGATAAAAAAAGAAAGAAAGACATTGATTTGGTTCAATGCATGGCCTCCTCCATAAATGTTGTATGATCATAATTTATCTATGATGCACCGACACTTCTCCTCAAAGAGGCGTGCAGTGTCCAACACCATATCCGACACGACACTCGTCCGACACTCCTCCGACACGTGTGATTAATAATTTCTTAATATTCTTTAAATGCACCCATCTAATCCTAAAATAAGCTATATTTTTTTTATTTTATATACCTTCATCTTAAAATCTAAAACCAATAAACGATGTTGGTTATATAAACTTACACTCAAAAAAACTTTACAATCTTTGCAATCTAAACGATCTATTTTTCTTATAAGAAAAAAACTAATCATAGTTTTAGAATATACATTCTAACAATTCATGAGATGTTCATCTCATTTCTTAAATAAGATATGAATTTGCAACAAGCTTTGGGTATTATAGAGTCTCTTATCCAAGATGCAATATTATTCCACATGATAAATCTCATGAATTGCAATCTTTCCACAAAGGAAAAGGAGCTTAGCCTTCCAACCTTCAAGATGATTGATAATTTTTTGCATGAGAGGGTAAAAGTCAAATATATGTGCCCTTTTGATAGAAATAGGAATGTCAAGATAGGTCATCTTGTTACCCGTGAGCTGAACATTAAGGGCCTCACATATATCCTCAGCATAATTGTTTGATGATAAAATGGTATGCCTTTTGGTGTGATTGATTTGTAAACAAGAAATATTAGAAAAAGTGGTAATGATGCTACTTAATGAAGAACCATTTTGCACATTTTCTTTTCCAAGAATAAGAAAATCATCAGTATATAACAAGTAAGAGATTTGCTTATCATTCACCTTTAGAACCTCAAATACCCTCTCGGTCGAAGACGAGTCAATTATGCAAAATAGGGCATCCATCACTACAGATCCTTAAAGACTTAAATATAAGCATTATTAGCTCCGTTCTTTTCTAAAACTCTCCAAAGCATTTATCTTGAAATTTTATCATATGGTTTCTCTAAATTAATAAATATCATATATAGATCCTCATTCTTTCTATACCTATCCATCAACCCTCTCAATAAATGTATAGCTTCCGTAGTAGACCTACCCAGCATGAATCATATGAGGAAATTTTATATTACATCATAACCTATGCTCAATAACTCTCTCTCACACAATTCTAATATATAAAACATTAGTTTAATTCCTCTATAATTTGCACACTCTAGTGTATCATTTTTATTCTTAAAAATATGAATCAACACACTCCTCCACTCATCTGGCATCATCGTTTTAATCTTCAAAATAATATTGAAATTTTTCGTAAGCCAAAAAATTCCTTCATCTCCTAAGCAATTCCACACCTCTATTGAAATATCATCAAGTTCAACATCTTTTCCACACTTAATTTTCTTGAAAGTTTCTCTAACTTTGGTTTTACTAATACAATGTTAAAAACGAAAAAAAAAATTATTTTCATTTACGATACTAAGGTCACTAAATTCAATTTTATTCTCATAATCTTCATTAAAATACTTATCAAAATATCTCATCCATCATTGTTAAATATCCTCTTCTAATAAAAATATTTTTTTATCTTCATCCTAATGCACTTCACTTGAACAAAATCCTTACTTCCACTATCTCTTTGCTTAGCTAACTTGTGCATCATCTTTCACCCTCCTTATTGAATAAATCATTAAAAATTAAATTCTTTGCATCAAATGTTATTTTCTTAGACTCCTTACGGGCCCCCCTTTATATTTTTCTCAATTTTTCAAGCTTTTACATCTAAACCAATTTTTATAACAAAACTTCTTTTTTTATCTAATCTTGTACATTTTGATTCGACCATCAACTATTCTTTCATTTTAATACCCCAAACGCACCTTTGCGTTATTATTAATATCACTGGCTACTTTTTACCACATAGCATTTGCTTCATATGAATAGTCAAAATCTTCAGATATTGAATCTTACTCAAAAATATTTGTATTGGTGTTCTTTAAATGCCCTCATATAATCCTAAGACAACATGTTATTTTATTTTTCATATTCTAACCCTTCATCTTAAAGTCCAAAACTAACAAGTATTGTTGGGTACATAAACTTTCACTTGGAATAATTTTATAATCTAAATGATCTGTTTTTCTTATAAAAAATAATCAGTCTGAGTTTTAATATATCAATTCTTATAAGTGATGAGATGTTTCTCTTTTTTCTTAAATAATATATCAGCAATTACAAAATCATATGCTAAAGCAAAATCTAATATAGTCATACCACCTCCATTAGATGCTCCAAACTCAAAACCACTATGAATGTTCTTAAAATCTTCCACCACTATACCAACCTATTCATTTAAATCTACTCCAATAAAAATTCTTTTTTCAAGTGGTCCTTTATATTAGTCCTTCAAAATTATTCCAAATTTTTTATTTTGAATATATATCCAAACATGCTTAAAGAGTATCAGCAATTATAATATTAATAATCATAGTATCAACAACAATTTTTAAAGTTATAATTATATCTCCAAGTTAATTAATTTTTACAACATTATTCTTCAAACACTTATATATAATCACACATACATTATTTCTAATATGACTATAACCTGAATACCATATTTGAAGTCCTAAACTATCAATCTCTTCAGCATTCTCTAGAACTCATTTAATTTCCTGAATACATAAAATTCTTATCTTCCTATGAATCATAATATCTATTAATTCATTGATTTTCCTGCAAAAGAACCTATATTCAAGGTTCATGTCCTAATTTTTGCTTTATAGACTAGATTCTTTGCTCGCATCCGTTTATGATGTGGGAACCCTTATTTAACATTACACCCAAGAGTCAGTGCAACAGCCCTTGCACATTTCTAGCTATATTTTGACCATGCAGTTCATAGCTTTCAAGGAATGCCTTATCATTTACACAATATACTAAAAAATTTATGTCATGATTATTCAATAAGTTTTATGTTGCTTGTCAACTATCTAATACAACTCTCCACTTTTTTCATCATGAGCTTAAGCCCTATCAACGACAATACTTTTTATAGAGTCCATAACCTTAATACATTTTAAGATTAGCTTTGATAAATAAATAATTTTTTGAATGGAATGGAATGACCAACTTCTAAAGAACCAAATTGGCCATAGCGCAACTATTAAGTCATGTTAAGATCTATCGTAACACAATATTAGAAAAGCAAGAAAGAATCAGAAGGCATGTTCTTATTTGGATAAAGATGAGAGAAACAACACAAAACATTATCCCGAGCTCCATAAAAAAAGTTCTTCACAACCAATTAATTTCTCTTAGGGAAAGAAGTACGAATGCAATTAGCATCTAAATACATCTGAGAATCTTATATCAATGATCGACAACTTACCAACACAATTTGCTAATCTAATATATGAAATGAGATAAAAATTATGGATTCTCAACTCTTCAAGGAGATTTTTTTTTTTGTTGATTGAAAAACAAAACACTAGAGCTTTTAAATCTAAGTTTATAGATTATTCTAGTCCTCACCAATCTAACCTTCCATCTCCACCGCTACTCCAACAACCCTTGAAATTTTAAACTCTTAAACATCCCCATAATTAAGTATCAGTCAATAAATCTAAAAATCTCGTAGCCTTTGTCTGAAGAAACTTAATAAACCAAAGAGGAGCAACACTCTCTAGGAACCTCTCCATGAAAGTTTTCATCTATGTTGCACTGATACGAACACGGTGACACAAACATGACACAACACGGAAATGGGACACGACAGTTATTGATAATATAGAATACGGGTATGGCGTGGATACGGCATTATAATTTATACATCATACATTAAAATTAAGATAACAATCTAAGCATAATATTAAGAATGACAAAACAATAATAAAGCAAAATTATAAATAATTATGTCGCTTTTATTGTCAAAATGATTAAGCATAAAATGTCTAGTATGGCATCAAAAACATAGACATAAACTTTCTAGTTATTATCATAATTTAAATTAAGCTTAAATCAAATCTCAAAAATTGATTTTGGGCTCCAATAAAAACCATTTACCAATTTTTTCATAGTATTGATCATTTAGCATAAAGAGATGAAGATTGAGATCTTCCACATATCCATTTGTCATCTAAATGTCTAAAATAACCTAATTAAGAATCTAAAAAGGCTTGATCTAAGGTTTACCCATCGAGTTGGTGCCATGTGTTGAACTACTTCATAGTGTTATAATCATCATAAATCAATCTCTATAGAACTTCGTTGGTTTGCAATTAAGTTCATCTCATTTACGTAATATATACCAAAATCCCCCTTATTTATCATCAAATTATAAAATCTCATCAAATATTTTGAAGGAGAAGATTTCTTGCACATAATAGCATCTTCATCAGCCCTGTTGTCTTTTTATTTCTAATATTGGAAGGATCCTTACAATAGTCAAATAATGCCAACGAGGGCTTATCCATCAAAGATCTCCCTTATCCTCATTTGATAAAGATTATAGTTTCTTATCTTGAGGAGATTAATGATACTTCTCCAAATGCCATTAATCTCAGATTTGCATACTCCATAAATCAAAATCAAATCCATCAAATTTATCAATCTTGACTTTTCCATCTTCCGCCTCCACCATTTTTAATTATTCCTCTATAAGGACCTATACACATTCTTAAGAAAGAAAATGAAAAAATAAACAAAAAAACTCCCAAGAAGTGAATGGAACACAGTGATTTTACATTATTCATATAGATTAGTCAACTTCCATCCATGGTCTGACGGATTCAACTATATGTTTTAGAGCTACAACTACAAAAGATAGAATCCTGTAAATAGATGGCCTGAGAGATCATGAAAATAACAAAATTTTCCTCAAAATATTCAACAAAAAATATGATGGGTAAACTATCATGCAAACCATGTTATACACAAAAAAAGCAATAAACGTTTCACAAAGAAAATAAACGCAATTGGTCAAGGTTTACTACCTATCAAACTTATATCCATGAAGTAGGGACTCCGCAAGAATTGTCTTTGTGGAAGTAGCCAAGCAACCAAACATGGCAGCACAAAATCCAAAAATATTGAAGCTGAGCTCTGTTACAGATGTTAAAAGAATTCCCCCAACAATAGGAATCAAAGAAGTCCATATGCGCCATTCAAAGTACTTCCTCCATATCAACCACTGCAAAATAACTGCCCAAGAAAATCATGATTTAGAAAGAATTGGCAGCAGAAGAATGCAATATTTCTAAAAAATAAAATGCAAAAGAAATAAAACTGCAAGAGAACACGTGTCAAAACAACCTGTTGTAGCAGGAGTAAATGATTTTATTGTCTGCATGAAAGAAACTGGAATATATCGCAGGCTTACATTCCCCAAAACAATGTTTATACAGAACACAAATGACATAGGAAAAATTCTTTTCCATCTATCTTCAGGATCAACTTGGATAAGTGGCTTGACCTTAAGAACCCTTATAGCAATATATGCACCAACAGCAGAGCATATGAAGTGAACACATGACACCGTAAGAGGAAATTTGAAGTCCAGGTTCTGCATTTTTAAAGAAATTTAACTTAGAAGAGATAGGCAAAACGTTTCTTACAAGCCATCAACCATATGGTCACATTAAAATAAGAGCATGTCCAATGAAAAAGAGAACAGGATGGAAAGTTCAAGGTATAAAAAATATGTTTGATAGCCATATTTTCATTTCTTTTGTTAGGAAACAAAATGACTAGATTCCTGAAATTGTGAATCACATATTTCGGAAACATGACAAAGTAATTATTTCAATTAAATAAATTAATTGAGGTTATTGGATATTAATTATGCAAATGAAAAAATTAATAAGCCCAATTAAGGATTAATTAATATTATAACTAAGATAAATGGTTTTATAAGCATTTAATTTGATAATTAACTAAAGTATAATTAATTAATTTAAACATAATTAATTAAATTATTATTATTAAAGGTTAATTAAAAATTTAATTAAGATAATTAAGTTCTGCATAGTATAATCATAAGTTTGGCACAAATAGATTAACTAAATGATTAATTAATCAAATAATTGATACTTAACTAGTTAATTAAGACAATTATAGATTAATTACATATTAATTAAGATTATTTGAATTCTATTATTATTTAACAACGTATTTTAACTTAGGACAATTGACTAGTATAGGCATTAAAAATTAATGACTTATAAAGGGAAATTACAGACTACAGCAATAAAGATTGTAATTATTAATTAATTTAAAAATATATATATATGATTAATTAATTGATAAATTAGTTAGAATAATTGATACTCAACTATTTAATTAACAATATCAGAGATTAATGACATATTAATGAAAATTATTTAGGCAAATTAGAGATTAAAGTAATTTTTAATTTATAAAGAATTAACCAAAAATATTTAGAAGCTAACTATTTATCCAGCCTAATAGAAGATTAATTAAGAATTTATTAAGAACATTAAAATCTTAATAGAATTTTAATTATGAAAATTAAGCAAGTTATAAATAATTAAGCATATTACTTGGAATCAAAATACATATTATAATTAATTTGGAATTAAATATTATTTAACCAAGATCATTAAGATTTGGAAATATTCATTTAATTATTCATTAAGAAAATTGGATATTCTATTTAACTGAATTTGTGATCTTTAAGTATTTACTGATTAATCATAATATGGCTAAATAAATTTAACTAATTGATAAATTAGTCAGAATAATTGATATTTAACTATTTAATTAGTGATTGGACTAAGATCGTTAAGATTTTAAAATATTACTTAAAATTTATGTCCAATTAAATTTAATATTATCCAATTAAATTTAATATTAACTAGTTAAAAAACAATTTTATATTAGAAATTAACAGTTAATTAATGATTATTATAATGACATGCTCAAATAGATAATTGGGGCTTAAATAACTAATTTTGTTTTTTGTCTTTCATTCCCAGAAATAGCTTCAATTTCAGCTTCCCAAAACAAGGAAATAAGTGGAACAAACAAAAACAAAATGAAAAAAAAAAAAAAAAAAAACAAATCCAAACATGAGCTACAAAAAAAAAAGGTTTATAGAACTGTGTGGAGAGATTGATAGAAAGGGAGAGTAGACATCATGGGAGATTTTAAATTTCAAACTTACAAACTACAAAAAAAAAGTTCGTGCTAAATTTGTTCTATAAACAAAATTTTAGTGACACGCACGGCGTTTAGGAGGACCTGCAGCTTTGGCATTCAAGGCTTCCATTGTTCCTCGAAGAGATTATGAACGGGAAATGTCATCAAAACTACATATAAGTAAATTCAAACTGAGAGGAGTTGATCCAAGAAAGTGGGGCCCAATATGAATGCTTCAAGTTATTTAAAAAAATGATGCAGAAAGGAAGGAAGAAAACATTGGTTCTATGTTATCGTTTGTCAGGCTAACATGTTGAACACATGTTGCATACTTAAAATAGTAAAAACCTGCAGACTGAAGAATTTAGAAGTCCAACTGGTAAAAACAGCGGGAAAAATATGGTAGGATGCGTATGGAGCTTAAGTTTCAAACATGATGTTTATAACAGGGAGGAGCACAACAATATTGAAGATAATATTAACTATTGACTCTATCAACTTTCTCAAATAAATTATCAAATGCCAAAAAAGGGTCGGTTGGCTATGTATGCCACGCACATCTTTTAATTGATGGGCGCTGTATGGTTATCAAGACATATGGCCGACATAATTTATGGATCTTCTAGGGTTGGCTTGCTCGGCTAACCCTCATATAAAAAAAATTATCAAATGCATGCCAAGTTAGGCTGCTCCGCTCCTTGGTTCCTCTCTTTGCTCTCTCCATCAAAATATGAAGAAATCTGCTGTCCAGTCCTTCCCAGGCCCCAGAACTGCTTTCAAGCTTTTTCCAGGCCACCGATCTGCTGTCCCTTACCTTCCAGCCGCAGGAACTATCCACCTATGTTCATTCCTACAGCGACCGAGCACTGTTCTGCTCAAGTCCACCGCCCAGTTTGTTAGATGTTGGTTATTATTTGAAATATTAATTCTGTTTTTATTTTTAATCTTCAGGCGATTTTACTTTTTGGCCCACTTAGGTTATTTTAGTATAAATAAAGGTGACTTGTATTGTTTACACATATGAGAGAAGATGAATTATAAATCAGTTTAGTTTTCTTTTTACAATCTGTGAGTTCTCTCCCTCTCTCTGTGGAAGCAACAGAGCTGCTGTCTCTCTCTCAGTCAAGTCAGAGAAACAAGCCAGTGGTGGAAACAGCAGATAGCTGTTGGCCGGCGGGTCCAGGCAGTGGAGACCTCAGATGGAGGTGCAGCTGCAGGTGGAGCCGGCAGTGCAAGTGCAAGGTGCAGTTAAGGAGGAAGTTGTTGCAGGACAAAGGTGCAGGACTTCAAGATCTCCTCTTTCTAGGTTTGTTTTTCAACAAGTGGTATCAAAGCTTGGTCAAGAAAGATCAAGGAGAAGGAGGAAGGAGTTTATTGAAATCAAAAAGTGGAAATTCCAGCCAAGAGGTGGAGTTTCTTGACTAGTCTTTGTGGACAGCAGGGGGAAGGAGGAAGGAGTTTATTAAAATCAAAAAGAGGAAATTCCAGCAAAGAGGTGAAGTTTCTTGACTAGTCTTTGTGGACAGCGGGTGGAGGAGAAGCTTTTCTTGGCCCTTTGTCTGTGGACAGCAGACTGTTTTTCTGGACAGCAAGTGGAGGAAAGGTGACCGGCAGTGTAAGCCTTTCTTGGGTTGTTCTTTGTTGACGGTAGGTAGAGGAAAGCAGGTCATCGGCAGTGGAAGCTTTTCCTGGGCTGTTCTTTTTTGACAGCAGGTGGAATAGAAGCTTTTCTTGGCTGTTTTTCTGTGGATAGCAGGCTTTTTTTTGTGGACAGTAGGTGGAAGAAAGTAGGTGACCGGCGAAGGAAGCCTTTCCTAGGCTGTTTTTTGTGGACAGCAAGTGAAGGTAAGCAGGTGACCGGCGGTGGAAGCTTTTCTGAGCTTATTTCTGTGGACAGCAGCTAGATTTAAGGGTTGCTGAAGCATTCTTGAAGGAAGGATGTCCATGGCTAAGCATGAAACTGAGAAATTCACTAGTCTCAATGATTTTAGGCTATGGAGGTTGAAGATGAGTCCATCAAGGTCTTGATGCAGCTCCATCGGAGGAAGGGATTTTGAGGATAGAAGAAAGATTGCGCAGGGATGTACTTAATAAGGCATATAGTGCAATTCTTTTGTGCCAAGAAGATGAAGTTCTAAGGTAGGTTGCTGATGAAGGAACGGCTATAGAGATTTGGAAAAAATTGGGATCTCTACATCTCAAAAGCTCTCTAGCCAATAGGCTTTACCTCAAGAAAAAAGTTATACACCTTGCAAATGGATGATTCCAAACAATTGAATAAGCAATTGCATGAATTCAACCAGATTATCTTGGATTTGAAAAGCATAGGAGTGAAGTTTGAAGAAGAAGATGAAGCAGTAATTCTACTAAGCTCATTACCTCCTAGGTTTAAGCATTTTGTGGACAACTTATTATATGGGAAGGAGACTCTTGTTATGGACGAATTCAAAGCTGCACTAAACTCCAAAGAGATTCAAAGGGAGTGAGGAGTTAGAGTGAAGCATGATGGGGCGGTTGATGGCTTGATGCCATTGCCTTGAGAGGTAGACCCAAAAGAGGGAGTCCAAAGCTAAGAACCATGCTAGATCTAAGTCTAAAGGCAAGATGAAGTGCTTCTTTTGTCATAAGGATGGTCACTTCAAAAGGCAATGCTCGAAATTGAAGAACAAAACATCAAGACAAAGAAAGTAGTGGAGTTGCCTCATGTGTGGAGGAAGCGTATGAAATTTCAAATGCCCTTGTAACCTCAAATACCGAAACTAGCAAAGAGTGGATATGAAGGGTTTGGCCGGACAAGAAAATGGTTGTAGAAGGGGGAGTTCTTAATCTTGTAAAATCCTAGCCAATGAAAAGAAATTTTTGGAACCAGTTGTAAGATGGAACATTGCTAATGGTTGTTCTATTGATATTTATAATGATATTTGGATCTTAGATAAAAGTTTGAATAAATGGCCTACTTTTGTGGCTATTTCTGAAAATGAAAATTTAAAAGTGGATAAGCTCATAGTGGATGGTAAATGGAGTTTAGATGAGTTAAAAGCTCTCTTTGGAGAAGACCCGATTTCTTTAATTTGTGAAATTAAAATTCAGCTGGATAAGGAAGCAGATTATCTGGAGCTTATCAATCAAAAATCTGGGATTTCTATTTCAGCTCTTGCATGTAAGGCTTTGGTTCAGGATCATAGCTGTTGTTCTTATTGGGAATGCTTCAAAATTGTTAAACTTAGACCCCGGGTGGAAGTATTCTGGAGGCGAATACTCAACAATGCAATTCCTACATTCCATTTTCTGTTTCATAGAAGAATTCAAGAGGAGTTTGATTTTCCAATGGGTTGTAATACTAAGGAAGATCTTGATCATGTAACGGTGAACCGTGTGAAGTTAAAGGAGGTCATACATTATCTAAAGAAATGGGGATTTGTCTTTCCTAACTTTGAATCGTTGCATGATTTCTGGAACTGGCGTGAGCAATATAGTAAAGATTATGGTTTTCTTATTAATATTTTTTGCAATTCGGTATATCTCAATTGGAGGGCAAGAAACAAGTATTTACACGAAGGGAAAAAAGATATCGCCATGGTTACTGCTTCAAATTCAATAAGTTATGCTTCTATCTCTTTCATGGTTGATAATATCAAATCGAGTCACTGGGGTACTAATCAGTCGAATAGACTATTAGATCGTTGGCACCCTCCTCCCGATTGGATCAAAATTAATGTGGATGCTTCTTTATTGCAATCTTATAAAGCTGGAATAGGATGTGTAATCCGTGACATTAAATGAAGATTTATCTTAGCATATGGATATACTTGCTTGCATTGGGATGTTTCTCAGCTAGAGCTTATGGCTATTCATTTTATAAAGAAGATATCAAAAGATTGGATGCTTAATGGAGGAACTTGCTTTTTTAAAGGAGTATAATTATGTTTGTTTTAACTGGGCAAATAGGATGTAATAAGTTAGCGAATATGTGTGCTAACTTTGCTCATTTTAATAATTTTCATTGGGATAATATTTCTTCTAATAAGAATCCTACTTCGTTTGTTAATTTGTTAAAGGAGGAATCAAGTTATGAGTGGTTGTAGGTTGTAATAATTTTTTTTTTATTAGTTATGCAATTGGTTTGCTTTCTCAAAAAAAAATATGGAACAACCAAAAGGATTTGTTGAAATTAGGAAAGAAAGCCTGGTTTGCTTGCTAAGGCGTTCCCTATATGGATTGAAGGAATCTCCAAGGATGTGGTATCAAAGGTTTAACACCTTCATGCATAATGTTGTCTTCAAAAAGAGTGACATGATGCTTGTGTCTACTTTAAGGCAAAGGAAGTAAGTAGTGCCATTTATTTACTTCTTTATGTTGATTATATGTTGTTGGCTAGCTCAAGCATGAAGGAGATTCAAAGGATAAAGGAATTAGTCAAGGATGAATTTGATATGAATGATCTTGAGAATGCTAGAAAGTTTCTTGGAATAAAAATTGAGAGCAAGAAGGGGAGTCAAGAGTTAGTGTTATCTTAAGGCTCTACAATGATAGTGTGGTGAAACAACATGGAATTGTCAAAATCTATTTCTACTTCTTTTGCATCTCATTTCAAGCTTAGCAAGGATCAAAGTCCAAAGGAAGAAGAAGAAAAGGTATACATGTGCATGGTTCCTTATCAGAATGTCGTGTGAACCATTATGTATGCTATGGTTTGCTTTAGAACAGATTTGACCTATCCTCTTAGTGAAATTTCAAGGTTTTTGGCTGATCTGAGTTAGTCACATTGGGAGGCAGCAAAGTGGGTGCTTGGGTACCTCAATGGAGCCAAAGATTTGGGTTTGAATTTATCAAAATCAAAATTGTATGATGCTGTCTTCTTTGGATATGTTGATTTAGATTTTGCAACCAGTGGTGGAAATAGCATATAGTTGTTGGCCAATGAGTCCAGGCATGGAAGGAGACCACTGGTGGAGATGCAGCTGCAGGTGGAGCCGGCGGTGTAAGTTGCAGTTTAGGAGGAAGGGAAAGAAAGTGATGTTGCAGGAGAAAGGTGCAGGACTTCAAGATCTCTTCCTTCTAGGTTTGTTTTTCAACACAATTCAAAAAAAATGCGCCCCACTAGCCCTCCTCCCCTCTCATTTTACTTTGCTAAGTCATTCTGATGCATTATGGTATCAAAATACAACCAAGAAACCACAAGAATGAAGCCAAGAAGAGCAAATCAAAGACCAATTCAAGAATCTTTTATGGAAGAAATGCAACGGGAGATTCGAAAGCTATAAGAAGAACATGCGGCATACATAGAATGCCAAAATGAGGGAGAACATGTGGCGAATGAGGATCATTATTTTTATCAAGTCTCTAGAGAAGAGGAGGAATCCCCCCCTCTCCTTTCGTTATTAACGACGAGAACCTCGAATACCCCCTCATGATTTTGGAATTAAGATCGATATTTTAGATTTCAAGAACAGTTGGATCCAATTGAATTCCGCAATTAGCTTCTGTGGAATGAATTCCTGAATACAAAGAAGTACCACTCAATCGCATTGTTAAATTAGTAGCTATAAAATTAAAAGGCACTGGATCTTTATGGTGGGAGAACAAGAAAATATCAAGACAATGAGAATGGAAAACCAAGATTAGGTCATGGGAGAAATGGAAGAAAGAAATGAGGCAAAAGTTTTTGCAAGCCTATTATCGGCAATATATGTTTTTTTCTCTAAAAAAATATTCAACAACAAGAAATTTCAGTGGAAGTTTATGCGGCCGAATTCGAACAATTAGAGTTAAAATACAACTTAATGGAACCTCGAGAAAATATAATAGCTCGGTTTCTTGGAGGTTTAAACACATCCATTACCAATGTGGTGCAACTGCAACTATATTGGACAATCAATAATGTCATCAACCTCGCTCTCAAGGTAGAAAAGAAGCAACAAACCAAGAAAAACAACCTTAACAACCGAACATGAGCGGGTACCTCGGACATCGATTCCTATTACTAGCCGACGGCCTGATCAAGCTATTAGACCTCCTTCATCAGCTCAAACACATCTATTCCTACTCACAAGTGTTTCAAATGCCATGATTTTGGACGTATTGCATCCAATTTTCCTAAAAGGCCGTTGGGAACTTATGGCGAAAACCCCACTTCCTTGGATCAAAAAATTAAAAAACAATGGAAGAACAACTCCTACCAGCAAATGAGGGCGAATTATTAGTCGTTTGCCACCTTTTAAATATGCAATATGAGAAAGAGAATGAATGGCTTCATCACAATAGATTTTAATATGGTGATAGTGATAGGAAACACTTGTAGATCTCAAGTATTTCCTACCAATCTTCGGAAAACAGCGAGAATTCTTCACAAAAATCCACACAAAACCACGAATCAGTAGATAATTTGTATTATTTGATAAAAGGAAATGGAAAATACCAAGATACAATTGATCCTCTATTTGAGAGGGAGAGCTATCTCTCCCAAATCTCATGATGCCGCTAGAGCCCAAGAAAAATCTAAGAGATCTCAAATTTCAACCAAATTCAAGATGTCCTAATCCTAGGAAAACAAATTATTTAATGCATACAAATCAAAAGGAAATCCCTAAACAGTGCCTACAGTCAAATTTCCCTCCTAAATCCCTTAAAAATTCTTCCTAAAATAGCTCACGCACACCGTGCATGCTTTCGGTGCCTATAGGAGGCAAAGAAGTCCGCCTCTGTTCGCGTAAGCCGGTCCAGTCGGACCAGTCCAATAGATCGGTCTAATAGATAGATAGTGTAAGCTATGAAAATATAGTATCCACCCTTATGGCGGAAAAATTGAAACTTTCTACTAAGAACACATTATTTACGATGTTGTTCCCATGGATATATACCACCTTCTCTTTGGAAGGCCTTGGTAATACAATCGTCAAACCAAGCATCAAGAGTTCCACAATACCTACTCCTTCCAAAAATAAGGTCAATTGGTGATGCTCCTACTTTCTAAAGAGCAAGTCGAACCAATAAACCGCAGCCCTAAAGTGGTGTAGCAATCACCCTTCATGCAGACCTGAAAAAGATTAGCAGGATATTTTGGAAAAAACCAGAAGTTGGCCCTTCACCAAGAGCGGTTCTATTGGCCCTTACTCACCCATGACATGGACCGTCATGTGAAAAGATGCAACATTTGTTGACTAGCCAAAACTTGCTAACAAAATTTCAAGCTATACAAGCCTTACCTATACCAACGGTACCTTGTACAGATGTCAATATTGATTTTGTTGTGAGGCTCCCAACCCTCAATGTTGAACTCCCCATTCAAGAAATAAGGAAACTTCATGAACAAGTACAAAGGAAAATTTAAAAAAAAAAAAAGCAAAATGGCAAATATCAATCACAAGCCAACAAATCTAGGAAATATCACATTTTCAAAGTAGGTGATTTGATATGGATCAAACTTCAAAAAGAGCGATTGCTGCCAGGAGCTCATGGAAAACTCAAGAAGGCCAAGGCTGATGGACCTTTCATATCGTTAAATATTTCAAGGACTGCCTGCCAATTTGAGTTACTAGGCTACTATCAAATATCCACCACTTTTAGTTGATTTGACTCATCATTACAAAAATTCATAACCTCTCCAAGGCAAGGAGAATGACACCCAGTAGACCTAGCAGGCAAAGTTTCAATCAATGGTATGGCCTTTTCGCTTTCTTTTTTTTCCTTTTTTTTTCATTTACTGTTTTTTGTAATAAATTCCCTCCAAAGGGATCCTTAGGGGTAGCCTTGCTCTATGAATAAACAGATATCTCTCCTCTTATATTTAGTTCTTGGAATAATCAAGAATCTTAGAAATCTGTCCAAGATTTTTCTATTCTCTGTATGTTGGCTGAGCCAGGTGGTGGTTCCTATTATCATCCAGCTGCTGAGGTAGGCTGCTCCACCCTTTGTTCCTCTCTCCTTACTATTCCCTCCATTAAGAAGAAAAAAAACCTACTGTCCAGTCATTTCCAGACCTTAGAACTGCTTTCCAGCTTTTTCGAAGCCACTGATCTGCAGTCCACTACATCCAGTCACAAGAACTGTCGTCTGTCTTCATTCTTACAGCCACCGAGGACTATTCTACTGTAGTCCACCGAGGGCTATTCTACTTTAGTCAACCTCGCGGTTTAGCAAAAGAAGTGCCCAACCTGCCTTCCTCTCCCCTCATTTTACTTTGATAAGTCATTCTGGTGTCACAAACAGCCACAAAATCACAAGTGAACTGAAAAATAGTAAGTAGAGATAGAATGAGGAAGAGCAATCATGAATCATAATTTAATAAATAATGTTGACCACATCAACCCAAGTGACACATATGTGACTCCTTGATCTTTTGATACTAGTGAATCTTGTAGCGTCTGTTGACCTTCATATAATATTCAAAGGAAACAAAAAAAGAGAAGCTCAAAATCATACTTCGCCCGTCGGATCCAGGAATCCCGCCGAAATTACTGTGCATTCGGTGCCGCTCGCGTCGCTTCCCGTAATTCCTGCAAAAATCTCGCGATCTCGCCTCGCTCGTTGCTCCAATCGCGTTTATAAAATGGAGCAGAGCCCTGCCTTCGGGGGTATTACGACAGCTCTTTTCACTCATGAAAATCCCGAACTCCTCCCCTGCTCTGCTTCTCCTCTCATACGAACTCCACTGTGCCGATCTCAAGAGCTCCGATCCCTCTCTGCTTTTCCGATCTCCTCCCACTGTTTCTCACTTTCTACGATCTCCCTACGACCACAAGCTCCCCAACCTCTCACACGCTCTTGCTCTTTCTCCTCCCAGGCCGATCGGAAGTTACGACATTAGGATCGGAAGCAACGACCGGAGTCGCCCTCGGTGAAGATAACATCCTTCCTTTCACGGGCTCCTTCGGCCGGATCCCTCGCCCGACCTCCCGATCCTCTTCCGTCCACAGAGAGAGAGAGAGAGAGAGAGAGAGAGAGAAGAAGAAGAAGAGAGATGAAGAGAGAGAGAGAGAGTGATGAGATATCCTTACCTCTTCTCCAAGCCGCAGGATCCCGCCGCTCCTTCGGCTCCGTCGTGCCCGGTCGTACTTCGCTCCTCCTCCGACCTTCCTTCTGTTGGAACGGAATTACAACATTTTGATCTAAAGCAAACAACGGAGTTCACTGGCTTAGAAGGTAACTTTCTGCCCTTCACGCATTACTCCGGCCAAAAATCCCGTAAATCTCCTGAAATAGAGAGTGAGGGAGAGAAGTTTAATTATATTAATTAATTTTAATTATAATTAATTTAATGATTATTTTTAATTATAATTAATTATTAATTTAATAATATATTATATTAATTTATAAATTATTATTAATTATATTAATAATATTTAATTGTAATTATTATTAATTATTATTAATTATTATTAATTTATAATTAGTTAATAACTAATATAATCAATTATAATTAATAGATTAATTAAATTAAATAGTTAATTATTATTAATTCTAATTAATTGTTTAATTATTTTAAGTTATAATTTATTATAATTAAATAATATAAATTATAATTAAATGTAATTATTGCTTTAGTTATAATTAAATAATTAATTGCAAATAAAATATACTTGCCTCTCCTTGCCTCGATCCTCGGGCCGACACCGCCAAAGCCCGCGAAGGTACGAATCCTCTAAACTCAGATTGTCGCGTTGTTGTTCGCAGCGGACCGGACAACCGCCTATACACGCCTTTATTGCGCGTGGTGGAAAGGGACCCCGATCCGACGCCTACGACGAGGCGAGCAATCGCTTAAACTCTACCTCGACGTTCGTGGCGCACCGGAAAACCGCCTATACACGTCTTTATTGCGCGTGGTGGCAAGGGACCCCGGTGCGGCACCTACGGCGAGGAGGGGCACTTATAAGTACCCCCGAGCGGGGGGGGAAGCAAATTGTGTCACTTATAAGTACCCCCGAGTGGGGGGAAAGCAAATTGTGTCTTTTAAACAGGTACCGTCAAAGACCCCATGCACGCCTTTATTGCGCGTGGTGGGAGGAACAAAAAAATCACGGCCGCGGTGTCCTTGTCAAAGGACACCTACCATACACGCCTTTATTGCGCGTGGTGGGAAAGGCCCAATTTCTTGTAGTTTTCTCCTAAACAGGGGAGACGCCGGGAGACTGCCGAAATTTCGGATGAAATACTACTACGATCGGACCTTTTTTGAACTCAAAATAACAACTCAAGTTGAACATTCAAACTGGCACAAGAGCTGACTTGGACCATAAAAGACTTGCACTCAAACAAGAACGGTGGACTCGGGACCTAAATCAAAACAAAATTCAAATAATTTCTAAAGATCAAAATCCAAATAAAATCAAAATTGGAACCCAAATCCAAAACAATTTGAACTTATATTTGAACTTGCAAGGACTTCAGAAGATCCTAAACAAGCACTCAAACATGTACTTGAACTGGAAGACTCAGACTACAGGGGACATAGAACTTGAGCTTGCATATTGAGCTTGGGGACTTGATAGAACTCCAATTTAAATAAATACAAGGTTCCAACTCAAACTAAATGTCAATTCCAAGTACAACTCACTTGATGATCAAGATGCAAGAACTATCAAGTGATATGACCACAAGAAGTAACAGTTCAATGTGAAACAAATGCAAGGGACTTTTGCAAATCATAGCAGTCAATATGCAGCATGAAATGCTTACAAATAAAGGCGGACGACACAATCAATATCATTTGATTGAAAATGAGTGCCCCGCTCTCCTACAAGATATATGACAATCAAAGTACAAGCAGGCACACTACGACCTCAAGGTGCATAAACAAAGATTGTAGTAGACTTTTACAACAGTTCCTACGAGATCGGGAGCATCGTACCAGCGAGAATAGCGAATGGCTGCAGAATGCACGGGTGTCTCTCCTACATATACTATTGGAATCTCCTACAACAATCCCTCCGAACGCCTGTTGATTGAAGAAGGCGACATTGGAGGTCAATAGGAGGACCCACTATGCACATAATATGTAATTTGCAACGAGAATGCAAAGAGTTTACCAAGTGTTAGGATGTTTATATATCTTATCATAAGGTAGTGGAAAATAAATGTATATGTCTTCTACAAACAAATGAGATTTGATCTACAACAAATGCAATCATCAAATCCCACCTGAGATTGATGAAAGGTGGGTAGGATGCAAGAACAATGACACTCCTACAATCAATAACAATTCAGTGCTGATCAAATGCAGTAATTTTCCACGAACAAATATGGTCGAATTGTAGCAAGTACAACCATCTACAGACCGTCGTGGAGGACCCATCATACGTATTAAATGTCATATACAAGCAGAACGTCAAAAGACCACAACAAGTGTAAGCTCCTATGACCAAAGGCAGGAGATTAGTTGGTACACTACGAACCACCTGCAGAAAGTAACAAGTAGTGCACGACAGTATACCTGTATAAAGCAACAAACAACCAATTCAGAAGCTGCTACGTCACGCCACCGGATCTGCAACATTCGTACAAGCAGACAAAAGGCATCTACAATTATTCAAAGTACCCCTACACTTGCACTATAAATTGTATACACATAAGTACACTAAAAAGGATAAAAATAATTATAACACCTGCATGGGTCCCGACGAACGTGTTATTGGTACATGCGTGACATCTAAGGATGCTGCGTGGGTTGACAAGTGAATTCAGGTTCGAAACCGATCCTTCTATACGGGTCAATAGAAGTCGACAGGGTTCGAACCATTAAGCAAATATAAAGTTGTGGCGACCAGTATATTTGCTTTAAAATATTCATATTAGGCCTTCAAGGCCTACAACAATATGAATTCACTAATAAGGGCATAAAGCCTACGAGGAACCCGATCCTCGATCAACAGCCCGGTCGAGTTGACAGAGTTCAATCAACAAATAGAAATGACACCACACCCCGATGATGGCCGTGTTGAATGCAGATCTCAACCGGAAGGGTTTCCCCAAATATTTTCAATTATCTCCCAAATATCCAAAGTCCATTTCAAATACTCCAAAGCTCTACCCAAAATACCCATAAAAATCCAAAAATCTCAAATTCCAAAATATTCAAAATATTAAATCCAACCATCCACACTTAAAGCAAATTCCATCCACCCTCCGCAACAGTCTGCCGGGGTGGACAAATTCAAATAAACTCTAGCTCACAAAGAGCCAAATGCCTAGTCGAAAATATCACTAGGATCCATTCTTAAACAATCTCTTGCCAGTAAAGACGTGGTACGTGTCCTCTAACTGGCAGTTTCGCCGCCAAATGGCATTGCAGGTAAACGGTTATGACCCGGGGCCCTCTGAACCGAGTGATTTTGCCGCCAAATGGCACTACAGATAGCGGTTATGGCCAGAGCCAATACGCACCTTAATGGCGTTAAATCCTTGAGATATGAATCAATAGGATATGATCGATAGGGCATAAAGCCCTCTGTAAGCTATGGCGGATTCAAATTTATCCCCTTAGGCAAATACCCACCCCAGGTCTACAAGGTCCCCTTGGACGAAGCAACCCATGGCTGCCGACAAGGATCCTTCTGTCAGGTTGGGTCGACTACCTCCTTTGACTAAGTAGACCAGGGACCACGATGGCCCAGGACGACGGAACCATAGGATCTTGATCGGGTCTATCATCCATTCCCCCACCATCCGCTTTAAGTGCAAGATGGTGACAATTTCTATTTTAAATATAAAACCTTCAATTCCCAAACATCCAATCTTTCCAATCCCAAACCTATGCTGCTACTATATGCCAGATAAGACGTATCTTTACGTATCTGATTGACGACTAGCCTTAATCGAAAGTTCTCTCTCATGATCGGGAGGGGTAATTAACTATAGGGGCTTGCGCCTATAGGAAACCAGAACTCAGATCATAAAGTCCTCATAAAATGAGGGCGAAATCTCTGGGTAGTGTCTTATCTACAAACTCATCTGCCTTCCAAAATTTACCCCGGAACGTAATCAGTTAAAACTCCCTCGTCGAATGAATAAAAGAAAAGCAGGAGGAGGCCGGGGCCGAATTTTAGGAGCCCAAAGATTTCTGGCTACTCCGCTGGGGAATGGTTTCTCTTTCCATCTCTGGCTAGTCATTCATAAGCTATAGTAGCAGCTATATCAAATAATACTCAAGATTTTGAGTCTTTCAAAATGATCGTTTAATGATTCAAAATTCTAAATTTTTTTAAAAATGGTCATTTGACAAATTTAAATGGCATTTAGCAGAGTTTTTTAAATTTATTTTTATTGCTTGCTTATGCTAATTATTTTTGTCTATTTTTATTTTATGTTCTGTGCAAGTCTCTGCATTTTAAAAGTGCGGGGTGATGTATCAGATTCTGATTATTAACCCTTGCCTTTCATTTATGCAGATGGATCTACAGAACACGCCAATGACCGTCCAGCTGGGACGAGGAGCCAGGATCCAGCTGGCTAATGCTATTATTGAGACCGGGAACCCTGGAGCTACCATCCAGTTTGGTAGCGTTGACTTCCCAGCGATTGCTGCAAGGAACGCCGCCATTCCTGCGAATGGTAGGAATGTCGAGAAGTCTGCCAGAAGACTCAATGCTGATGAAGCTCCTATCCGTCGTGTGCATCTGTCATCACAACGACCTGTTGCGGGAAATACTTGTGACAGAGTTTCTGTATTCGAGAGGCTATCACAGCCTGAGGTCCTTACCACCAGAAGAATTGTGAATGGTGGAAAAGTTTCTGTGGTGACTACAAACACCAGTACTCTGCCGACCAGGTTATCTGCGCCTGGAGAGTACAATGTTGAAGCCTCCTCATCTGGAGGAAGGCCTACAAGGAGGCAGAAAAGAAAGATGAATGCTGAACTCCGAGCTCAGCAACAACAACTCCCTATTCACCCTTCCAATCTGCCAGCCCAGGTGCCTGAAGCTAATGTTCCTACCCGAAACAAGTTTTATGATTTAAAATGAGTAAAAAGGAATAGCTCCACTACTGAGCTAAAGAAGTCCTTCTAGGAGTAACGATGTGAGATCCCAGCCCCTCCAAAGAAGAAAGAGCCTGAAACTCTGTCTGCTCGAGTATACAGAGTATTGAAGACAGTGAAGGATAAAAGCCTGAAAAAGAAGAGGTTCCAACAGCCTCTAGTTATCGAGACCAGAAGAACCCCGCTAAGGGAGCGTCTGTCCTTTGCTGCATAAAGAAGAGAAAGAAGGCAAAACCCACGCGGTGAACATCGGGGTGTGACACATGAACCGTATGTTCAGGGATCCACTGCTAAAAGGTCCCGGTGGAAAGGAAAGCAAGTCTGGAGGCCAAAGCCTCGGAGAAATGAAAAAGAAAGAAGAGAAAGAAGAGTTGATCTGGGCGTGACATCCGATGATGCTTCCCGGAGATCCACCCACATCTACAAAGAACGTCAGAAGTGGGCCCCTAAAAGGACCCATAATGACACTCCTTCAGACGGTAGACACCTTGGAAATTCCTCCAAGGGATCCCGTCGCCCTCCATCCCCTCCAAAAGAAGAGACTAACTTTGATCGCAGCCCACTGATCGAAGAAGTCCCCGTGCCTAATCAGGAACCGGAAATCCAATGGCTTTGCCGCTCGAAGATCCGAGTACTGGAAGAAAATATAACAACAACAACAACAACAACAACATCAAGCCTTTATCCCACTACTTGGGGTCGGCTACATGAATCCTTTTTCTCCATTGTGTCCTATTAAAAGTCAAATTCTCGTTTAAATCTAATAAAGGAGTCCTCCTATCATTATATGCTATATGTAAATTAATGGATGATTTTTTTCATTGGTTTTATGCTATATGTATTTGGGTTTTGTATTTTTTTTTATAAATTTTGTCATTTTTTGGTATTTATCTTTGTCTTACTCCTATCATTATATTGTTATAATATTTGTTTTATAAAAAATAATAAAATTAAATCCATAAAAATATTAGAAAATTGAACCTTAAATAAATATATGCCAGAAAAGCTTGAAAACTGATCTGGTTTATTGCTTGGTTCGACTGCTTTTGGTCTATTAAAG
>NW_021425485.1:159655-192724 GCF_001605985.2 Dendrobium catenatum
TTAGTCTTTAAAATAGTATTAAAAAGTTTAGTAAGCCATGAAATTCCTTCATCTCCTAAGCATTTCCACACCTCTATTGGAATATCATCAGGTCCAACAGCTTTTCCACCCTTCATTTTCTTTAAAGCCTCTCTAATTTCAGTTTTACTAATACGCCGATAAAAATATAAATCTTTATTTTCATTTAGGGTGCTAAGGTCACTATAGTCAATCTTATTTTCACACTCTTCATTAAAAAGTTTAGCAAAATATCTCATCCATCTTTGTTGAATATCATCTTCTAAGAAAAGTATTTTTTTATCTTCATCTTTAATACACTTCACTTGAACTAAATCCTTACTACTCCTTTCTCTTTGTTTGGCTAACTTATACATATATCTTTCTCCCTCTTTAGTATCTAATATATTATATAAATCACTAAAAGCTAATATACAGATGAGGCGACAAATGAGGGCCATCATCTAGGGTGCTCTTTAGTATCCTTCTGATGTTGAAAATGTCACACTCGCTGAAATGCGGCGACAGATGAGGGCCAAAGACAGGGAAATCTCTCAGTTAAATGAGAAGATGACTGAGATGATGGCTCAAATGGGGGCGATGATGCAGATGATGCAGAGAAATGCTACTACTAGCGTCATGCCTAATCCTCTTGCTGACCCTCCAAACTTCCAAGTGCCACAAGGTTCAGGAGTACAGGGAGAGCTCCTGAAGGTGGTCGCGAAGCCCATAATATCGTTCGCTAGCCCACTCCGCAGAATATTGCAAGTACTTCCGAGTATGTGACTGCTGCACAGTTAGAAGGAATTATTAGCAAGAGGATCAGGGCTATTATAGCCGTTGATCAAGCAAAAAAATTGGTGGGTAAAGGTCGTCCGTATCCTACTGAATACGACCAAGTATCATATCCAAAAGGATATTCTGTACAAAAGTTCAATACTTTCAACGGTACTAACAATCCTCGACAGCACCTGGCACAGTTTAAAGCCACCTGTGGGAACACAGGAGGCAATGACGCCCTACTCTTCCGACAATTCGTTAGTAGTTTGACAGCAACTGCTTTCGAATGGTATGCTGAACTACCGAATGATTATGTGAAGACCTTCGCAGAATTGAAAAATATGTTCGTGAAGAGGTTTGCTAATGCAACTGAAAAGATTATGATCGCTGACCTCGCTCTAGTTAAGAGAAAGAAAGAAGAGTCAGTGACCAAATATATCACTCGCTGGCGCAACCTGAGTATGAAATGTGAGCAGCAACTTGAAGAAGAGCATGTCATACAGTTGTTAATGGACAAAATTGATGACAAGATGCAACCCTTCCTGTGCATGGCTACAATCAACACATTTCAAGACTTGCTCGACAGAATGGCCAAATTTGAGAAACTAAATTTGTCCAGATCAGAAAATCACGCTGATAAGCCCAAGAAGGCTAAAGCCCCGGGTGCTAGAAGGGGTGAAGCCGACTCTACGTTCTTCTCTAGAGCAGATAGAGAAAAGCAACTGATTTATAACGTAGACAAGGGAAAGCAGCCAATACAGTACGAAGAAAAGCCCAAACAGGCTTACAACCCTCACCCCCAGCCGAAGCTAATATTCGGGGGCAATGATAAGCCACGAACTTATCAAGGTGGAGGAGAACGCCAGAGACAGAGAATGGGAACTGGTGATAGAACGTTCCAATCCCTCAAAGATAAAATGAATAAATAATATTCATTCAAGAGGGAGAGTGTTGCCAAATTATTTCGACAAGTGTTGAAATCCGGTTTAGAACTGCCTGAATGCAAGAGACCCGAAGAGTTGAAGCACACTAGTGACCCAAACTATTGCCCATATCATCGGGTACTCAGCCATCCTATTGATGATTGCTACATCTTCAAGAATTGGCTTGAAAGAAAATATCAAAAAGGGTAACTCACTTTGTTCGACAATGTGTTGTCTCACCTTAAAAAGGAATCAACTCGGGTAGTCACGTCCTCTTCCATACCCCTGGTTGAAGAAAGAAGAAAAGAAAAGAAGCCAGTCCAAGAAGAACAGTGAAAGACTGTAGTCTCCAAGAAGACTGTGAAAATGTTGAAGCAGCTCGAAGGAGTTCCAGGTGTAAAGTGGAAGTCCCCTATTGAGCCAATGATAGATTTGAAGGCACTGCCGGTGGTAGACCTTCTACTTCAAAACAGTTTTCCAACCAAGTTGGTTCTTCAAAGACTGGAAAGAAGAAATCATCCAAGAAGAAGACCAAGTTGAAGAAGCCCAAGGAGAAGATGACCGCAACTCAGAGGGTTATCGACAGTTTGGATGAATACTTCCAGACTGTGAGGCGACCTATCAAGCTTGCTGACTTCATGGCGGAGCTTAAAATCGATGAAGCTGGAGAAGATGATGAGAATTCTCTTCCAAAAGAAGTATGTCGGGTCATCTCGGTGGCGCCGAGTACCTCGTTAAAAGAAGAATACACAGAAGAAGTACCCTCTGAATCCTATATGATGGTTTTGCCAATGGATTATAGTTCGGAGGAGGATTTGTATTTTCCAGAGGGAGATGAATCAAACCCTAGAATAGCGTCTCGGATGAGACATGTAAACCTGGGTGGTGATTCTGAATCAACAGATGAGTCCCTAGACGCAACGATGGCTGACTCTGAAGAAAATGTACAGTTAAATGACTATGAACCGGAGGAGATTGCTCAAGTGCAGTTAAGAAGCGGCAAGGTACTACCGCCTCCGCCGAAGAAAGGGATCTCCAATAAAAATAAGGAGAAAGAAATAATTATCAATGACGATATTATCCCTGAAGATCCCAAGAAAAAGAATACTTCAGCCAATGGGAAAGATTATAATATTTTATCCCATTTGAGAAAGATCCCAGCACAGCTCAGCATAAACAATGCGTTAGTAATATCTAAAGACCTTCGGGAGACTCTGATTCAGACTCTCAAAGATCCCGAAAGATACGAGGCGTATTTTGTTGAACGTAATTTGACTGAAGTTTTACAAGCTCGTAATGAGTCATTCATTACTTTCTCTGAATAGGACATAATGCTTGGGACTGCAGACCATAATCGTCCTCTGTATGTTACTGCAGAGAGCGATAAGCTGATCATCAGTCGAATACTGATCGATCCCGGATCATCTATAAATCTGATAAGCTTGAAAGCACTGAGATCCCTCAGCCTTGATGTAGAACACCTAGGGCCAGATAAATTGATGGTGCATGGTTTCAACGAAAAAGGGCAGAAAACCTTTGGATCATTCATGCTGCCTCTTGTATTTGGAGAGCTCCTTACAGAAGCTAAATTCCATATGATTGATGCGGATACTTCATTCAAAACGCTACTAGGTCGTCCCTGGTTGCATGAATATGGCATTGTCCTGTCAACATTACACCAATGTATGAAATATCTCAAAGATGGAGAAGAATTCAGGATCTCTGGTGACATTCAGCCCTTCACAGTTCATGAAGCAACAGTTTATGAAGATGCACGGTACTTCATGCCAAAGAGGCAAGTCTTCGAGCTCCCTCGCAGCTAAAACATCAAATTCGAAGACTGCAAAGCGACCTGAACGGGAAGGTGAGAAGAAGCAGGTTGGGAGAAAGAAGGCAGGGCCGACTCTTCCCAAAGCACCGACCATTCCAAAAGAAAAGAAATATGTACCTCATCTTGGGAGTGACACAGATGAAGACGATGTTACTCCTGCCAAATCTCGAAAAGTATGCTAATCAATGGATGAATGGAGTAGGTAGGTTGAATTTTCAAATGATGATTATGACTACGACTCAATCTACATGAATACAGTGCAGAATGTGTTCTCTAGAAGAATTGGCAGCCTATCAATTTCAGATAATGTACTCATAGTCACGCGTGTTCCTTTACAACATTTCAAAGAAATTATTTCGCGCGAGGTTCATAAAGTTGAAGAACTCGCCACCCTCTATCTGTCTCCCCGTAAAAATGGGACTGTGCCAAAGAATGTGTTATATTCCACGGGAGTTCGCAAGGAGGAGAACAATGACTGGGATTGCATGCTCCTCGACTCCGAGGAACTATTTCCTACGAGGCTACCTAGGTTCAATACAAAAAACATTCAGAGAATGCTACGAAAACAAGTCAATATTCCTACCACCAAGTGAAAACTTCGTACAAGCTTGGGCCTCTGGTATGAGAGGAATCCACGTCCACTACGATGGAAGGATACAGATGCATACAGAGGTATCGGATTCATCAAACGAAAATCCCTCCGGAAAGAGACTTGCCGGGCAATCACATGCATGGAAATTGAATCCGATGATGATGGCGCTGAAGAGACATATGAAGCCGATGATTATGATGATCAGCCCGTAGAGGCCGAACCTGCACCAGAAGAGCTTGAAGATGGTGGACAGACAGCCACTATGGATGCTCTGAAAGAAGTCAACTTGGGAACTGAGGAAGACCCTCGCCCAACCTTCATTAGTTCTCTACTGCCCGAAGAACAAATAGAAGAAATAAAAGAACTTCTCTGTTAATTCAGGAACTGCTTTGCCTGGACATATGCTGAGATGCCCGGCTTATCCCCTGATGTAACAGTTCACAGATTAGCAATCAAACCGAATGTGGCACCCGTCAAGCAAGCTCCAAAGAGAATGAGATTGGAGATTGAAAAACAGGTGATTGCAGAAACGAAGAAACTCATAGAGGTAGGCTTCATCCGAGAAAAAAAGTATGCCGATTGGATAGCAAATATCGTCTCATTGAAGAAGAAGAACGGGCAAATTCGCGTCTGTATTGACTTTAGGGACCTTAACAAGGCGTGCCCAAAAGACGATTTTCCACTCCCTGTATCCGAACTCCTGGTGGACAATACGTCCAACTACGACATGTTCTCCTTCATGGATGGATCGTCAAGATACAATCAAATCAAGATGGCGCCCAAAGATGAAAAGCATACATCGTTCATGACGCCCATCTGGATTTTCTGCTACACAGTCATGCCCTTTGGCCTAAAGAATGCTGGTGCCACCTACCAGCGGGCGATGACTCACATATTTGATGATTTGATATATCAGAAGGTCAAGTGCTATGTAGATGACATTATTGTTAAAAGTCTTGGCCGAAAAGATCATTTGAAAGATCTCAGAATTGTATTTGGAAGGATCAGAAAATATGATCTAAAGATGAACCCCCTTAAATGCGCCTTCGGGGTCTCCTCCGGCAAATTCTTAGGGTACGTTGTTCGTCATCAGGGCATAGAGATCGACCCCAATAAAATTAAGGCGATCACGGAGATGCCACCACCAAGAAGCCTTCGACAGCTTCGCTCGCTGCAAGGACAATTGGCTTTCATTCGGAGATTTATATCAAATCTATCGGGTAGGTGCCAGCCATTTTTCAAAGCTAATGAAGAAAGATGTTCGTTTCAAATGGGATGCAGAATGTCAGGAGGCGTTTGATAGCATAAAGAAATACTTGTTAAATCCTCCCATTCTAGCAGCGCCAATTCCGGGGAAGCCTCTTATACTATATACGGCAGTACTAGAAGAGTCCCTCGGAGCACTATTGGCCCAGAATAATGAAGAAGGCAAAGAAAATGCGCTATACTACATCAGTCGAAAGTTGATTGGGGCAGAAAGCCGTTATTCTCCTATTGAAAAGCATTGTCTAGCGTTGATTTTTGCAGTTCAGAAACTCCGTCACTATATGCTATCCCATAAAATCACACTGATATCAAAGATCGATCCACTGAAGTTCTTGATGACAAGACCAGCGTTGAAAGGTCGTCTAGCCAGGTGGGCAGTATTGTTATTGCAGTTTTATATCATATACATGCCACAAAAGGCAGTGAAAGGACAGGCCTTGACAGATTTCCTCGCTGCACACCCAATCCCGGCCGATTCTCCACTAAACGACGATTTGCCCGACGAACAAATTATGCGAGTTGAGGAGAATGAAAATCTACCGTTCTGGGAGATGCACTTTGACGGGGCATCATCTATTAGACCTGTCCGACCTCCAAATATTGCAAGAGCTCGAGCTGGAATCGGTCTTGTTCTCATACCACCTGAAGGAGGCATAATGAGGTTTTCATTCAGTTTGACTGAACCTCGAACCAACAACGAAGCCGAGTACGAAGCTCTAATAGTAGGGTTGGAGATTGCAATTGACATCAAAATTCAAAATCTTCAAATCTTCGGTGACTCTCAACTTGTGACAAATCAAGTCTTGGGCATCTACAAGATTTTTAAGGTTAAGTTGGCTCATTACCACCGACGAACTCTTGAGCTCCTGAAGCAAGTGTCAAATGTTAAAATAGTTCAAATTCCTCGAGGACAGAACGCCAAAGCAGATTGTTTGGCCAAATTGGCCAAGGAAATGTCAAATTCTAATGAGGAGAAACCTATATTTATCGGAGTTTATAACCGTCGGATCTTAGAGCATGCTCTATTACAATTCCCGAAGGCGGAAGGAATTCCAGATTTGAGTCAGCAGGATGAAACCCCAGTTGACCCTCAACCTCTCCATCAGACTATTATGGAAAATTATCCGGAAGGATATCATACGGCCAAGAGACATAAAGCTAGTCAAGCTTCAGAATCGTGATGGCATTGTTTAGATATTGAAGTCGAAAATGATTGGAGACAGCCATTCATTGATTACTTCAAGGAAAACAAACTCCCGACAGAAAAGCCCATGGCTGCACAAATTAGAAAAAGGGCATTGCGGTACGCATTTGTTAATGACACGTTGTACAGACGAGCATTTGATCAAATGTGGCTAAGGTGCCTAGAGACCAAGGAAGTTGATAAAGTGGTATCAGAAGTCCACGAAGGGCTTTGTAGAGCACATCAGTCAGGTCCCAAGATGGCTGCCAAAATCAAGAGAATGGGTTATTATTGGCCAACAATGGTCAGAGATTATATTGACCAAGCAAAGAGGTGCCACGAATGTCAGATTCACGGTGATGTTATACATTAGCCTCCAAATCCACTACACCCAACAATAGCGTCCTGGCCATTTGAATGTTGGGGTACTGATATTATCAGGCCAATAGATCCGCCATCATCAGCGGGACACCGCTTTATTCTGGCAGCAACGGACTACTTCTCAAAGTGGGTAGAAGCGGCTCCATTCAGAGAGGTCACGTCGGAGCATGTGATCAATTTCTTTACCCACAATGTTGTTTACAGATTCGGTGTGCCACGTCGAATAATCTCAGACAATGGTATTGCATTCAAAAGTACAAAAATCTACAAGTTTGTTGATCGGCACAAAATCGATTGGCGATATTCATCCATATACAATCCAAGGGCAAATGGATTGGCAGAAGCATTCAACAAGACGCTGGTGAAATTGTTGAAGAAGATTCTCACCAAGAACAAAAGAGAGGGGCATACGAAGATGGAAGAAGATCTGTGGGCGTATCGTACAACCTACAAAGCACCAACCAAAGCCACTCCTTATTCATTGGTGTTCGGTGTTGAAGCCGTATTACCATTGGAGATTGAACTACCGTCACTCCGGGTAGCAATTCAAAATGATCTCACTCAAGAGTAAAATGCCTGCCTCAGAATGGAGGAGCTCGACGCACTTGATGAACGCAGGTTACAAGCCCAACAAAACTTGAAAATCTACCGAGGAAGAATGGCAAAATCCTTCGATCGTATGGTGCGCCCTCGATCATTTCAAGAAGGGGAATTGGTCCTGGTGCTGAGAAGACCAATCATTCCACATCAAAAAATTGGTGGCAAATTCGTATTCAATTGGGAAGGCCCCTTCGTCATCGAGAAGGTATACCAAGGAGGAGCATATCAGTTGATCAATCTGAACGGTCAGAGACCTATGCCGCCTATCAACGGTCGACATTTAAAGAAGTATCATGCATAAAAATATTATGTCTAATGTATTTTATGATGATCAAAGTGTTATATGCGTATTTATCAATACATGCTTACATTCATATTTTGAAATTCTCTTGTATAGCAAGAATGCATTTCAAAATCCCCCATCAGACTGGGGGCATTTTAAATATTTATTCGGGTCGACATCGCGCTGCGTGCCGAGATCCCCAAATAAATATTTAAAATCTCAAAGATACAAAGCCTATCCGAAATGTCCCTGCAAGACATGGAGCATTTTAAATATTCATTTGGGTCGACATCGTGCTACACGCCGAAATCCCCAAATGAACATTTAAAATCTCAAAGATTCCAAGTTTATTCCATTCTAAAATGTCCCTGCGAGATAGGGGCATTTTAAATATTTATTCGGGTCGACACCGCACTGCATGCCGAAATCCCCGAATAAATATTTAAAATTATCAATCTAGATTTTCTTTTGTGCTAAAAAGAATATAAATATTTGTTTTCCAAAGTATATGCAGGTGATCTTTCAAGAGTTAGAGACACCGTCTTCTCCAACAAACCAAGACTCAAAGGTCAAGAAAGTGACTTTTGTGGCTACACACTCCTACAGAATTAAGCCGAAGAAGCTTGAAATCTTTCGACAGCCTGAAGCTTAAGGTTCAAATGGGTGTAAGAGGCACGCCCAAATATGGCCGGATCACTGGCAGCTCCGTATACTCAACAAGCCATAAGAAAGGTCGTAGTAGCGGAACCCCCACTTCGTCAACCCGTCAGTAGGAACTGTAGAAAGAATGAAGACCAATTTGACTCGACCAGTTCAAGTGATTGTAGTCTACAAAATTCTTCCAAATAACTGGAGAATCAAAGTTCCAAGAAGAAGATGAGTCTCGAGTAACTACCAAATGTTCGTAGGCTCCAAAATCTAAAACCATGAAGGATGACTCAAAATCCGTCAACTTCAGTAAAGTCAGCATTGGGGAGCGCAATTCTCATAGCTCAAGTCTGAAGCCTGAATGGGAGTAAAAGATCGGATCCAACAAGTCCAAATATGGCCGGATCGCTGGCAACTCCATCTACTCAACAAGCCATAAGAAAGGCCACAGTAGAGGAACCCCCATCTCAGCAACTAGAGGACGAAGAGCTGTCAAATCCCAGCTCTCCCGATCTGATGAACTCAAGTGATTCAGATTAAAGTCTTCTCAAGTGGTTAAGGATCAAGATACTACCTACGTTCGGTACTATCAACTGAATCCAGAACCTGCAAATCCTTCAACAAACCTGTCAAGCACAAAGCGAGGATCGAATGAACTTTTTTTCAACAAGTCCGCCAAATCACAAAGCAAAGGACCGAAAAAAATTATCCCAAAGTTCATGAAAAGCCTATGGCTGAACTAAGAGGATTTCGTCATCAACAAGTCCGTTATGCACAAAGCTCTAGACCGATGACTTTTCGCCACCGACCTGGTACAAACCTAAGGGTTTAGTTCATCGGCATCTACTCTTTCATCAAGCCCGCCAAAGCTAGAAGCATAGGGCCGAAGGTACAAAAAACCACCTAACAAGTCAATAAAGACAAATCAGGCAATTCCCCATCAATGTCCGCAGCATAAAGCACAGGACAAAAGAAATCAGCATCTCAACTATCTATTGATACATATAAGAGCTCTATGGAGAAAGAAAATTTTAGTTAACTTTTTGGAGATCCACTAAATAAAAATATTAGTGTGACATCCAAATAAACTTTTTGGAGATCCACTAAATGAAAATCGTAGTGTGGCATCCAAGCAAATTCTTGGAGATCCAGAAAATGAAAGCCCTAGTGTGACATCTAGAACAAATATCTAAAGATCCACAAGGCCAAACAGCTCACAACAAATGTGATTCGCTCTAGCCACGTACCACATTTGTTGGGGGGCATTTGTTGACCTTCATATAATATCCAAAGGAAACAAAAAAAGAGAAGCTCAAAATCATACTTCACCCGTCGGATCCAGGAATCCCGCCGAAATTACTGTGCATTCGGCGCCGCTCGCATTGCTTCCCGTAATTCCTGCAGAAATCTCGCGATCTTGCCTCGCTCGTTGCTCCGATCGCGTCTATAAAACGGAGCAGATCCCTGCCTTCGGGGTATTACGACAGCTCTTTCCACTCATGAAAATCCTAAACTCCTCCCCTGCTCTGCTTCTCCTCTCATACGAACTCCACTGTGCCGATCTCAAGAGCTTCGATCCCTCTCTGCTTTTCCGATCTCCTCCCACTATTTCCCACTTTCTCCGAACTCCCTACGACCACGAGCTCCCCAACATCTCACACGCTCTTGCTCTTTCTCCTCCCAGGCCGATCGGAAGTTACGACATTAGGATCAGAAGCAACGACCGGAGACGCCCTCGGTGAAGATAACTTCCTTTCATGGGCTCCTTCGGCCGGATCCCTCGCCCGACCTTCTGATCCTCTTCCATCCACAGAGAGAGAGAGAGAGAGAGAGAGAGAGAGATAACTAATTATAATCAATTATAATTAATAGATTAATTATAATTAAATAGTTAATTATTATTAATTCTAATTAAATGTTTAATTATTTTTAAGTATAATTTATTATAATTAAATAATATTAATTATAATTAAATGTAATTATTGCTTTATTTATAATTAAATAATTAATTGCAAATAAAATATACTTGCCTCTCCTTGCCTCGATCCTCAGGCCGACACCGCCAAAGCCCGCAAAGGTAGGAATCCTCTAAACTCAAATTGTCGCGTCGTTGTTCGCAGCAGACCGGACAACCGCCTATACACGCCTTTATTGCGCGTGGGGGGAAGGGACCCCGGTCCGACGCCTATGACGAGGCGAGCAATCGCTTAAACTCTACCTCGACGTTCGTGGCGCACCGAAAAACCGCCTATACACGCCTTTATTGCGCGTGGTGGGAAGGGACCCCGGTGCGGCACCTACGGCGAGGCGGGGTCACTTATAAGTACCCCCGAGCGGGGGGAAAGCAAATTGTGTCTTTTAAACAGGTACTGTCAAAGACCCCATACATACCTTTATTGCGCGTGGTGGGAGGAACAAAAAAATCACGGCCGCGGTGTCCTCGTCAGAGGACACCTGACGAGGACACCTATTATACACGCCTTTATTATGCGTGGTGGGAAAGGCCCAGTTTCTTGTAGTTTTCCCCTAAACAGAGGAGACGCCGGGAGGCTGCCAAAATTTCGGGTGAAATACTACTACGATCGAACCTGTTTTGAACTTAAAAGAACAAAAGATTTGGACTCAAGTTGAACATTCAAACTGGCACAAGAGCTGACTTGGACCATAAAAGACTTGCACTCAAACAAGAACGGTGGACTCGGGACCTAAATCAGAACAAAATTCAAATAATTTCTAAAGATCAAAATACAAATAAAATCAAAATTGGAACCCAAATCCAAAGCAATTTGAACTTATATTTGAACTTGCAAGGACTTCCGAAGATCCTAAACAAGCACTCAAACATGTACTTGAACTGGAAGACTCAGACTACAGGGGACATAGAACTTGAGCTTGCATATTGAGCTTGGGGACTTGATAGAACTCCAATTTAAATAAATACAAGGTTCCAACTCAAACTAAATGTCAATTCCAAGTACAACTCACTTGATGATCAAGATACAAGAACTATCAAGTGATATGACCACAAGAAGTAACAGTTCAATGTGAAACAAATGTAAGGGAGTTTTGCAAATCATAGCAGTTAATATGCAGCATGAAATGCTTACAAATAAAGGCGGACGACACAATCAATATCATTTGATTGAAAATGAGTGCCCCGCTCTCCTACTAGATATACGACAATCAAAGTACAAGCAGGCACACTACGACCTCAAGGTGCATAAACAAAGATTGTAGTAGACTTTTACAATAGTTCCTACGAGATCGGGAGCATCGTACCTGCGAGAATAGCAAATGGCTGCAGAATGCACGGGTGTCTCTCCTACATATACTATTGGAATATCCTACAACAATCCCTACGAATGCCTGTTGATTGAAGAAGGCGACATTGGAGGTCAATAGGAGGACCCACTATGCACACAATATGTAATTTGCAAGGAGAATACAAAGAGTCTACCAAGTGTTAGGATGTTTATATATCTTATCATAAGGTAATGGAAAATAAATGTATGTCTTCTACAAACAAAGGAGATTTGATCTACAACAAATGCAATCATCAAATCCCACCTGAAATTGATGAAAGGTGGGTAGGATGCAAGAACAATGACACTCCTACAATCAATAACAATTCAGTGCTGATCAAATGCAGTAATTTTCCACGAACAAATATGGTCGAATTGTAGCAAGTACAACCATCTACAAACCGTCGTGGAGGACCCATCATATGTATTAAATGTCATATACAAGCAGAACGTCAAAAGACCACAACAAGTGTAAGCTCCTATGACCAAAGGCAGGAGATTAGTTGGTACACTACGAACCACCTGCAGAAAGTAACAAGTAGTGCACGACAGTCTACCTGTATAAATCAGCAAACAACCAATTCAGAAGCTGCTACGCCACGCCACCGGATCTTGCACACATTCTGCTACAAAGCAATACAGAAGCGTCTACAATTATTTCAAAGTACCCCTACACGTGCACTAAAGATGTGATACACATAGCGTACACTAAAAGGGGGTAAAAATAATATAACACCCGCATGGGCCCCCGACGAACGTGTTAATCGGACGATGCGTGACATCTAGGGAGCTGGCGAGCTGACAATGTGAATTCAGGTTCGAAAACCGATCGCTTCTATACGGACACGCAATAGAAGTCGACAGGTCTCGGCAACCATTAAGCAATATAAAGTTATGTGACGCGACCAGTCATATTTGCTTTAAAATATTATTTAGCCTTCAAGGCCTACAACAATTATGAATTTCACTTAATAACGGCATAAAGCCTACGAGGAACCCGATCCTCGACTAAACCAACTCCGTCGAGTTGGGACAGGGTTCAAATCAACAAAAATAGAAATGACCCCACACCTTATGGAATGGCCGTGTGGATTATGCAGATCTCAACCGGAGGCGATTTCCCCACAATATGTTTCAATACTCTCAAATAGTCTAAAGTCCATTCATCCAATACTCCAACGCTCTACCCAGACAATACCGCATCTAAAAATCCAAAACTCTCGCAAAAATTCCAAAGAATCCCAAACTAGCCGAAAAAATCCGCAAATTCCAAAATATTTAAAACTATGAGAATCCAACCATCCACACTAAAAGAAAAATTCCATTCCACCCTCCGCAACAGTCTGCCAGGTTCGTGCGACAATTCAAATAAACTCAGCTCACAAAAAGACCAATGCCTTATCGAAAATATCACTAAGATCTATTCTCAAAGCAATCTCTTAACCAGTTAAGAGCGACCGTCGTACGCTGTCCCTAACGGCCAGTTTCGCCGCCAAATGCTAACGCCAGGTAAACGGTTTATGACCGGGGCCTCTCCTGAAACCGAAGTGGTTTGCCGCCAAAATGGCACCACAGATAGCGGCTTCATGGCTCAGACGCCAATCGCTCCTTAATTGCGGTTAAATCCTTGACGATATGGAATCCAATTAGCGATATATCGATTAGGGCACTAAAGCTCTCTGTAAGCTTAAGGCGGATTCAAATTGTTCCCTCTTAAGCCAAATACCGCACCCCAGGTTCTACAAGGCTCCCTTGGACCGAAGCAACCCATCGGCTTTCGACAAGGATCCTTCTATCAGGTTCGGTCGAACTTACCTCCCTCTGACTAAGTAGAACTAGGACCCACGATGGCTCGGGACGACGTAACCATGGGATCTTGATCGGGTCTATCATCCATTCCCCCACCATCCGCTTTAAGTGCAAGGATGGTGACAATTTCTATTTAAATATAAAACTTCAATTCCCCAAACATCCAATCTTTTCCAATCCCAAACTATGCTCGCTACTACTTTATGCCAGATAAGACGATCTTTACGTATCTGATTGACGACTAGCCTTAATCGAAAGTTCTCTCTCATGATCGGGAGGGGTAATTAACTATAGGGGCTTGCGCCTATAGGAAACCAGAACTCAGATCATAAAGTCCTCATAAAATGAGGGTGAAATCTCTGGGTAGTGTCTTATCTACAAACCCATCTACCTTCCAAAATTTACCCCGGAACGTAATCAGTTAAAACTCCCTCGCCGAATGAATAAAAGAAAAGCGGGCGGAGGCCGGGGCCGAATTTTAGGAGCCCACAGCGTCATCAAATGGCTTTCCAAGTGTTGATTTCAGGTTAATTATTTCATAAAAACCATCAACATGAAGATTGATATTCCGAAGCTACCTTGTCACCTAGAGACGATGATAACCAAATTTTTCAGGTAAATGCGCCAAATTTTCATAATTAGATTATATCTCGAAATACCAACTTTTTATAAAAATACTCAAAAGCATCCTGTCGTGTTCTACTCATCAAATAGACCAATTTTGGTATATAGAAGTAAAAATTAATTTGCAAGGATATAAAAATCATGAGATTAGTTTAGATCTAAATAAATTGATTTTATTATTCATTAATAACAGTTACTGTAGCAAGGGAGGGGATATTAAAAACTATGGAACTTAAGGAGACATGCAAAGGTAGTGGCTTAGGGAAAAATAGGAAAATTAAGCATTAAACATTCCCTGCCTAAGCCGATGCATCACATTCCTGGAGCTCTCCACTTGGGCCATTTTCATGCCTAGAGTTATGTATGAGAGCGAAGTAGGTCGAGCAACTGGAAGAGAAAGTTGGGTAGGAGGAGTAGAAGAAGAAGAAGACGAGAAAGGGGAGGAAGGGAAGGGAGAGGGAAGAAATAGGTAAAAAAATTTTGTTTATTTTAGATTTTTTATTTTTTTATTTGTAAAGTTCCTAATTTCAAATATCAAATTATTATTTAGGATTCAAGCAATGTATGAGAGATGTTGATGCGGGCAAAAAATATAGGGGTGCCTATACCCTTCGCCCACAAATAAGGAGACTGGGCTTCTACCGACGAAAATGACTAAAGACGAGAAAAGGAAGAACAAACTCTTATATTTCAAATAAAATGTAAAAACAAGAAATCAAAAGACTTACAACAATGACTCTTGCAAAATTTAACTGACTTACAAACTTGACTCAATCACTTGACGACACCCTAAAGTTGCTTCACATAGAGAAGAATGATACATGTGGAGTGGCACTTGCGGAGAGACGAAAGAGGTTAGAAGCCCGAGAAGAAAGAAAGGTTGGAAAGAGCCCGCAGGATTTCCGGAGGGGATGAGAAAGAAGGGTGGAAAGAGCCGGTAGGATTTCCAAAGCAAACCCGCAGGTTATAGCTTTTCCAAAAATAACATATCATTCACTTTTTTAAAACATTACAAATCCTCCCATATTTATAGGTATGAAAGAGGAATACCAAGAGACACCTAATAAATTCCCATATGAATTCTAAACATGACATAGTATTAAAATACCTAAAAAACATCCCAAGCCAAGGAACCGAAGAGGCATCCACGGGAACCAAGGAGACCGCCCGTAACCAAGGGGCACGGTCACGGGAAAGAGCCCAGGCACGGGAAAACCAGCAGCCGGCCGGAATCCAAGGGGGCAAATGCACAAAATACTAAAGGTCATGGAGGAAGCCAAGGAGCCACCTCATGGGAAAAGAAAATCTTGGAATTCCGGCCTTTGGAATTCCAAGAGACAAACATGATTACTAACATAAAAAGCATAAAAAGAACATTTAATATAAGATAACTATGAGCTAAAATCATAGCTAATAATGAGCTAAAATCATAGCTAATAATGAGCTAACTCTTAGTTCAATAAGTGAACTAAAGACCAGCTCATAAAGGAGCTAAAATTTCAGCTCAATTTTGATTGAGCTAGTAGACTCAAGGGAAGCCAAAAATCTAATTATTTTTACATGAGTTGACCCCCCCCCCCCCTTGTCTACATCAGATGTTTCGAGGTTAAACATTATTTTGGAATAAATATTCATATTGTTAGATAGAAATTGTATCAACTGATAAATTTGAGTTGCATGGGTTAAAAGCATAAAAAGTAGAAAGATGTCTAAATTGAGGAGATAACTCAACACGATGGTAAGATAGTCAAACTTCTAATTCATGAAGCAAGTTCTTTAATCTTTTTTATGTATAATTGCACTTGAGCTAAAGAAAAATATTAAATACACTAGAACTTTCTCATATTATTATTGAATATATGTCTATAGCTTTGTATTCATTTGTAAACAATCACGCATAAATTTTAATGATTCAAGCTCAAAATTAAGTATTTTATAAATATATGAATGTTTCGCTAATTGATAACATTTTAAAAAGAAAAGCAGTGTTTTATCTATCAACTTCCTTTCATACATTGCATTGTGTTACTTGTTCATTTAAATTAATATATGAAATGTTTAACTATAAGTTAAGTAAATTGATCAGAAAATGCTAAGCCTGAGAAATGTCATATTAGGTGATGGGTAGCAATAATATGTTATGATAAATGCGGGGATGGGGCAAGAAAAACCACAATGGAGGCATCTGAACCCAACGCAGTTCAATAGCAATAATACTATGTTTTAACTGGGCACTACTGAAAATTATAATGAAACCTTAAGGGATAAATTCTATTATGATGACAACCAGAAAACCTAGACATCTAGACAAACACTCATAGGCTTCAGATGAAATCATATGAAAATAATAATAATTACTAAATGAAATATCTATATGAATAAATTCAAGATTTATCGTTTAAATTATTACTTGCATGATATCATCCTACATATGACATTGTAACAAGCATTCAATTATTACTAATTATTATTATTTAATGCGAGCATATAAATGTTAATTTAATTTTATAAACTATAAATGAATTTTAATGTCTAAAATGTAAATGATGTTTAGTTTATTAATTACGTTTGATTATAAATATATGAATATTGTTCAATTAGAACAATTATTATTAGTTCATGTGAGCATATAAATGTTAAATTATTTTTATAAACTTTATGTGAATTTTAATATATGAAATGTAAATGATGTTTTGTTTATTAATTATATTTGATCATAAATATATGGATATTGTTCACTATTTTTTGCACTTGACCTCTGTATTAGAATTGTACATCTGAAATGCAAAAGATGTTTAGTTTATAAATTATGTTTGATTATAAATATATGAATTATGTATGAAATGTACAACAACAACATCAAGAATTTATCCTACTACATGAGGTCAGCTATAAGAATCATTTTTTCTCATTGTGCCTTGATAAGAGTCAAATTCTCATTTAAATCAAATAAAAAAGGTCATTTCAAATATTTTCTAACCAAATCATTTTAGGTCTATCTTTACCTCTTAATATAAGTCAGATCTAATACATCTACTCTCCTAATTAGGTCATCAGAAGGCCGACGTTTTATGTCTAAAATAAATGATGTTTAATTTATGAATTATATTTGATCATAATATGTGCATATTATTCACTATTTTTTTGCCACTTGAACTTTATATTATAATTGCGTATCTTTATGAGCCTCATAGCTTATCTGACTTTTAGTTTGTTTATTTTTACATGAAAGGGCAAAGATAAAGTTGAAGCGGAGTAAATCCAAGTCAAATTAAAACCCATATTTTATTATGTAGCTGTGTAAAATAGGTTCGGATCTTAGGTATAAACGATACTTATATGAAAATATTTTGGAGTTATTAGTTGCTATGTATTTATCCAAGTTATTAGTTGCTTTGCATGCCTAAGAGTTTTGAATAAAATTGATTTAGTAGATTTACCAAAAATCTCAATAATGCTAAAAAAAATAAATAGAATTAATTATATTTTAGTTATATTTATTAGAAGTAAACAATATAGGCAATGAATAAATTACTTTAATTTTTTTAACTTTATTTTAGTTGATTTTTCAAGTTTTTGATTTATTTCCAACTTATTTATATGTAAAAATTATTTCAAGTATCATATTATTAATGATCATGTGCTTAAATTGATCATCATTTTGATCTTGATCACTACAATGAGTTAGCAAATTTTTATGATTATAAGTTTCCTATGATATCCATTACTTCTGTTAAAATAGTTAAAGTATGTTAATTATAATACCAAAAACATAATTAAGTAAAAATATGCATAATGACAAATGTTCAAAATTTCTTGATTATGTGTCTTTCATTTGAGTAAGTTTGATCAATTCAAAATGTTTTAGATGGTTCATTAAATTTGTTTAAATATAATTTTATTCTTTGAATAGGATTAATTATATAATTAACTTATACTTAATAAATTTGCCCTTATTTTTTATTCAATTAGATTCATTGATCTGCTTCTATGATGCACCAACACGGACACGACATGGACACGACACGACGCGGACTCGAGACACGGCATTTTTTAAAAATATAGGACACGGGTGCGGCGTGGACATGGCATAATAATTTTTTAATAAAATATATAGAAATTAAGATAACATTATATTAAAAATGGCAAGCAATAATAAATTAAAGTCATGATAACATGTTTAGCTTATAACATAAAGATGTTTAGTACAAAATGTCTAGAATAACCACAAAAATATAAGTAAAAAACTATTTAGTACAACATGAAGGTCCAACTACTCAATAGAGGGAATTATAGAATTAGATTCAGAGGTTGGCCTTTGGCCTTCAATGTCATCATCATTGAATATCATTGCTTCCAACTCTGGTTCATCTAGAGAAAGATTTGCAACCTCCAATAATCTCATATCATCAAGGCACTCGAACCCATCTCCAGCAACATCCCAAATCTTGTTATCACCTGTTATATAAAGTGGGGTTTTCCTTGATAGAAGACGAAGATTTGTATGCACATAAACTAAATCTTCAGCTCGTTGTGGAGTTATTTTATTCCTCTTCATTGATTGAATAAATGAGTATGTGCTCCAATTTCTCTCACAATAGAAAGATAATGATACTTGACCAAGAAGTTTTATTACTATTGTTTGAAGAAGCGGTGCTGATGATACTTGACCGAGTATGTACCTAATGATACCTAACGGTACCGAGCATGTACCTAGCGATACCTATCGGCATGGATCTCATCCAATAGATGACACAGTAGTAAGTTTCAAAAAACAACAATTAATATTTCAATTAATCTAGACATTTTCAACAATGAAGAGAAGAAATGGTGAAATCCACTTATAGGTCTTAGTTCTCTTGCGCGCAAAAGGTGCTCTGTTAGTCTATTTGGCCTCGGCTGACTGCAGAAATCATGCAGGAACAAAAGAATGGGAAAGAAAAGCTCAGCTTGGCCTCGGCTCGAGCAGAAATGACGAAGGAATGGGAGGCGAAGGTAGCGAGCTCCTTTTGGCGTCGGCTGCGAGCTTGCCCAGTCCGCTCTAGAAGATTCTTTCGTTGATCGGAAAAATAGGGCTTCTCGTTCGTGAAAAAGGCTAAATCGAATGATTTTATTATTTAATAATCAATTTTAATTTTAACTTTTTTAATTGCGACACTCCAATCCCGTGTCGGGCACGTGTCCATGCCATGTCGGACGCGTGTCCGTGACCGACATGTGTCTAACACTGCATACCCTCTTCAAGCGGAGTTAGGGGTGTAAACGAGTCGATTCGAGTTTAGGCCCTCATCGAGCTCGGCTCGTTAGATGTAAAGCGAGCTCGAACTCGAGCTCGTCTCACTGTAAACGAGCTCGAGCCGCCTTGCCAGCCATGGGCGGGAATTTTAAAATTTATGCGGGATTTCATAAATTTTAAAAATTAGGTAAGATTTTTAAAACTTAAGCGGGATTTTTAAAACTTAGACAAAATTTTTAAAAGGATATGAAATGTTTAACATTTAAATAAAATTTAGGTGATTTTAATTATTATTTTTTTAATAAATAAAATAAAATTATTTTAAAAATATTAATATTTATTCGAGCCGGCTCGCGAGCTCACGAGCCGAGCTGGCTCAAGCTCGAACTCAAGCTCGTTTACTAAACGAGCTCGAACTCGAGCTCGACAAGCTCGGCTCGCGAGCCCATAAACGAGCTGAGCTCGGCTCACTTACACCCCTAAGCGGAGTGTCGGTGCATCATAGATCTGCTTATATGTAATTTCAAATTATAAAATATGGTTTGATACTATATCTTTAAAATTATATAATTTATAAAATTTCAGAATTATTATGAAACTTGACAATCATTTCGGCTCCTACACATGCTCATCAAAGAAATCAGTCATTCCTATTAATGCATGATATATAAGATATTTATAGTGAAGGCACCAACTTTATTGATTCCCCTTAGCTAAGTGGTGAAGAACTTATTTAAGTGGATGTGAAACGGGTATTCAAATTTTAAAAAGATTTGTACCGAAACTTCTAGTATATTAAAGAATAAATTTTCCTCGGAAGAAAATAGAGAGAAACGTATATCAAAGTTTGGGATGTCAAGGAGTTAATTGTGACGTTTTTATGTCATTTTGGATTAATAGTTAAAGAGTTATGATATTTTTAATTCGGTTGCTCACAGTAAAAAACCCTCTCCCTATATTAAAATTTTGGTTAAAATATGTTAAGGTTATGAGGAGTTGAGGCCTTCAAAATTTATGAGGGATGTGAGGGAATAGTTGCGAGAGCTTTGAAGAAGAAAGATATATTTTGGGGTTAAGGGAAGCTAAGCTCGAGGCTATATAGAGGAGATGAAAATTGTGATGGAAAAGAGAAGAAATAAAAGTAAGAAATGAGATCAACCACTAAGCTCCACTGAAGAGTTAAAATAGACACCAAGCTTTCTCACATTAATTTACACAAGCAAAATATTTTTATTTTATAAATAAAAAAATATAAAATAATGGCCTATTTATCTATATATATAGGCTTAGAAGCCAATAAAACACATTATTACATTGATTGATGAATTGTCCTGATATAAAATAAAAACAAAATTACAAGAGATAAAAAAAATTTAATATTTCCAAATATATGAAAATTCATATTATCCTAAAATCAAGAGATTTATGAAGATTTTTACCTCAACTTAAATAACCAACCTACCCATCAAAGGACCTTATTTTAAGCTTATTAATTATTTTTTCATAATTTTAAAGTGATTATGAGACATCCATGGGCTTGCATGGAGTAGTGAACGATTAAAATCTTGATGTAAAGCCATGATTTGCAACCTTACTATTAGTATTTACCTTGGTATTGCACCTACTTCACTGAACCTCCAAAAACTCTACTCTATATTCTAATTTATGTACTCAATAATCAAACCTGGGGTAAGCTTCTTTAGCCATCTAAGGGTCCTCAGAGGGAGGTGAGTTTTTCCATCTAAGTAACAATCTAGGTAATGTGCCTGCTGGCGGAGTTCTTCTGAAATGATTCCAATAATATCCAAAATTTGTGGGGTATGATGAACTCATAAAATTGAGCTAGTGTCTCTTGGAATAGGATTATTTTACAAATCTTAAGGTTTACTTGTCCGATAAAGCAATATATCCTCAATATTAAAAATAAAAATTATGCAAATGTCATGACATAATTCAAAAAGATAGCATTTAATCTAAGATTTAAGATTTTTAAATTGATCACAAGCCCAAACATGAAGCTTACCATATTTTGTGGAATAAAGCTCCAGGCGAACTCAAATTAAGATATAATATCCTTAATTATATTTCAAAAAAGAACTTTTAGAATTTACAGTATTTGCATATTTATAATTAAATAATTGGATTTGTTGCTTTACCATTTTATATAGATCATGAAAATGTACAAATGTGAATGCAACATTTGAAAATTAACAATGAAAAATAACTGTCAAATTTATTCTCTTCTTTGGGTTATAACCATAAACAACTTTGAATGATATTTTTTGAGTCGTTTTAAAAATAGTGTTATTGTACACAAACTCAAAGTATGTACATGCAGTACCAAGTAATAATATTTTTATTTTTGAAACACTTTAGCAAATTATCCAATAATCTATTAATAAATTTTGTATAACCATCTATTTGAGGGTGAAATGCTGATAAAAATTTCAATTATGTTCCAAATAGTTTCCATAATGCTTTTCAAACATACGAACTAAAAATTTACCATCCTTGCCTGAAACTATTGTTGATGATAGTCAATATGGTCTAGCAATCTTTTTGAAGAAATATTTAGCAATAAAGAAGGCATTATTAATTTTTAATAGCATAAAAAATGTATTATTTTGGAGAACCTATCAACAACCACAAAATTATTATCATGACTATGAAATGTTCATGGAAAATCTAAAATAAATGGAAGGGTTCTACAGTCTATGATGGACTAGGAGAGTAGTATACTGGGTAGAATTTAGTTTAATTATTTTGGAAGTTTACAGGTTAGATAATAAGCAATAATGCATTCAACATCACTTTTAAATATGTGTTGAAAATCATTATTTTATCAACTTAATTATTTTATCCATAGGGTTTTTTCAAGTCTAAACAACTTTAAAAAGCTTTAGGGGCTAACAAAATATTATTAAATTAATTGATAACTTGTCCTAATAAACAAAAAGAAAACAAGAGAAACAAAATAAAATTGAAAGCTTTCAAATAAAAATTTGAATTAACCAAATGAGGCAGGTAGGATGATCCTAAAAATCAAGCAATTTATAAAGATTTTTTTTCCTATTTAACTAATATGACCGGCCTAACCATCAAGAGACCTTAATTTAAGCTCTAAATTGTTGTAAGAAATATTATTTTGCCTTTCTCATTCTATCATTGAGTAAAGATTATAGTAATTAGTTAGTGATTGCCTTAATTAATCACAAAGTTCAAAAGTATTTTGGATTAGACTTTTAATTATGACATTATCACATGTTTTGTGGGGACTTGGCAAAGCTTTTGGTGTGAAAAGTATAGGTTTGTTGCAGGTGCTCTAACCGAATCAAGAAGGGTATACTCTTGTCGTTTAACAATGATTGCGTGAAGGGTTTTCTATATACTTTATGGAGTGAAGGAGTTAGGCTTATGGTTACAAGTTTGATAGTGGAATCATAATCTTGGAGGAAATTATATGTGAATGTAGATTGGTTGGGTCTCATACCACATAAAAATTCTAATGGGTAAAATTTGTGCTTTAGTCCTGGATTGAGATTCCTTGAATATTTATACATTTATCTTATATGCTTGATTGTCAATGTGGTGAATGTTGTAATATGTACATTGTGTTGAGTAGATTAATTTATTTGTGCTTAAAATTAAATACTCTAAGCACAAAATATTTTCACATAATCATATCATGTGTTTCGAAATTTATGTGATGCTTTGATTTTTAACAAGTTTATGAAAAAATAGCTTGTGTTTGTTGACCTTGATTTAGGCCTAGACCTTAGTGACCCAAGGATTCCTAGACCTGATTCTTATTGTTCTTGAATTGTTAAACAAGCTCATACCTGACATAGACCATACAAAGCCATTACAAGCTTAGAATTGTTATATACTAGACCTAACTCTAAACTTCACTCAAACTTTAGCTTGGTAGACAATAGATTCACCTTCTTAGAGGCTATATATTATGTGTCATAGCTCTAGCCCAAGATGGAACTTTGACCAAAGCTTGGTGTTAACGTACCTATGTTATCCTAATTAGCTTAGATAACCTATAGGTGGGCCCAATTGGACTAAGATCAATCATCAAACATATCATTCATGACCCTAATCAAACCCTTTATAGGTTTGATAGATCCTAGGTTGGCTAAACTTGATCTAAACGTAACCTAATGTCACCCCTTTGTCGCATATTAATCCATGATCCTACCCAATCGACCTTAGATTCACCCAAAGCCATCATGGTTAGACCTATGATATGATTAGACTTATACTGCACTAAACCTAGTTTAGGCCCAACCTGGCCTTACTAAACCTTTAGCAGGCCTTGGGCATTTTTTACTTAACCTAAGTCAAGTAGACCTTAGCTTCATTCCCATTTAAGTCAAGAGGCCTTATGGATTGGGCCAATTGAGTTAACTTCAGTCCAAACCAACTTGCTCTATTGATTCATTCCTTGCATACCCTAGCCATACTTAAACACCCCTAGGGTACCCCTTGACCCTTATGCCAAGCCAATTTTACGGTTAATCCAAACTAGCCAATGGCTAGCCCATTTTAAGTCCAACATGGACCAATCCACTTTCTTGGCCTTATCCAAGTCAATATGAACATTGGATTAGCTACTTAGTGGTCCCAATAAACTATAGCCATCCTTAGGAAGCTTAAAGATTGATGAGTTCTCACCAATTCCAAAAACAGACCAAGCTGGACCCAAGTGTATGCCTATGGACCAATTGACCTTATGCAGCCCATTTAAGCCCTTAAGGCTCACTACCTGGCTACCCCAATATCCTTCGAAGGCTTAGGAAAACATTTAATCAAACCTAGCTAAGCCAAATCAAGCAAAACCTATGGATAATATAATCATAGCTTACCAATTGACTTGATTAGTTTAATAGGTCTTAGAAATTTGTTAGAGACCCTAAGGCCTAACTAGTTCTAGCCTAGGAGGTAGCTAACCTAACAAAACCCCAAGTTAACCCATTTGGTCAATATAATTAAATTAGTCTTAGCCCAAACCCAATTGGTTGAGCCTAAATATTCCTTAGGTGATCTAGCAACTTGACGTGTACTTAGGGTCAACCCAACCCTAATTGGGTCACCTTCGGCTAGCTCACCCAAAATATCATAATAACTAGGGCATACCATGTGCATTAGTTTCCCTATAGAGCTTTGGAGTAGCTTCCCATCTAATTTGGACAAATGACAGCTATTTTGTAGCTTAATCCTAATTGATCATAACAACAAAAAAGCTAGGAATCATCATCATTAGTGCAAATCAAGAGAGGCCATTTAAAGAGGGAGAGCTCATTTCACTAAAAGCACAAGTCCATAACCTTATAAGTCAGTTTTGTTGACATCTTAAGGAAAAGAAATACCCGTTTAATTGCTCCCAACCCACCTAGTCCACAATTGAGAGATGCCAACACCAAAAAAGGTGACTAAGCCGCCCTATTCATATTCCCTAATTAGTCCACCCCATAGGCACATTTTGCCTCCATTAGCTTCCTCTGAACTCAAGAAACTATTCTAGAGCTGTCAGTGGCTAAACGAGACCAAGGCATTGTCCCTGATAAATCTTGTCAGAGCAAGCCTAGTAGGACACCAATATAAGCTTCTTCCTCACTTCAAAAAGCTCTCTAGTGTGCTTGAGTGGGTAGTGTTAAACCTACCCCATGTATCATCTTCTCACCTAAGTCTAATTTCACGGTTGGTTGCTTAATTGCACATACCATCTTAATGTTTACATTTGCTATCACCCTGGAATTCATAAACATTCTATAAAACTTAAAATCACATGATTTGTTGGATTGTATGGAAAGAAATTAATTTTCTCCCTTATAGATCTACCCTTAGGTTTGAATCCTAGCTGAAGGTAGGTAATTACCTCTCAAGAATAGACTCTTACAAAGCTTGTTGGTGTTTCATTTTTATACTCAAATATTAAATAAGAATCAAAGTTTGTATGAAGAAAATGGGAAAAATACTTTAAAATATTTGGATGAATCTATAAGCCACCCATAAAATATTTGAAAGAATCCATAAGCTACCATAATTATTTTGATTGTTAAAATAGTTATATTTTCTTAATGAGAGAAGGCCAAAATGGTCCTTGGACTCTTTATGAAAGACCAAAATAGTCACTACTCACCAACTATATTAAAAGATCATTTTGGTCCATCAACTCTTTAAAGAGAACCAAAACTATCCTTCCATGAGATTATTTGGACTCCTTTTTAAAAACTTGAGCGATCAAAATGATCATTTAATATAGTTGTGGACTATATTGATTCTTCATAAAAAGTCGAGAGACTATTTAGTCATTTTTCTCTTTTATTAATCGAATAGTTAAAAATTTTAATTTCTTAATCGAATAGTTAAAAATTTTAAAAAATTGTTATGAGAATTCTCCTAGGTTAGGAGAGTCAATAGTCTAAATTTAGAAAATATTAGACAACAGTCAACCCTAATGAGTAAAGCTTTTATTTTGATTTTTAATTAACTAATTTTAAAATTACTGAAATTAAGAAAACACTATTGGTTGTCACCCAATATTTATATGATTGTCCAAGCCCTAGATGGTGTCCCTAGGGGAGTAGCCACCTTAGTCTAGGTCTAACCCTAGACAAGGGTTATGGTTTTGACACATTTGACTCATCAGGTCATGAGCAGTACCCTATGCTTTTTTTGCCTTGAGTTTGGACTAATTTGAACTTTAAATGGTCCAAGAACCTATTTTTTAGTCCGCTAGGATTAGAGCAAGTTGAACTTGATTTGACATAAATTGACCTACTCAGCCCTGGGTGATTCACGTGCTCACCCTTCAAGCATTAACCTTCAGTTAGGTTAGTGAACCTAAGGAGGTTTACTGACTTGCCTTAGTCGATAGTTTTACTAGAGGATTTTCGAACATGATCTTAAAGTGGCTTCGAGATTATTCAGTGGCTTTCCCTATTAGCATTTCAAATCCTTATAAACCTTAGGTGTAAGCTAACCCATTAGGTTATAAGCCAACCCCAAAGCCCAAAGATTTTTCTATACATATTTGCTTTGTAGGTGGTTTAGTAGACCCATCGTGACCAATTTAGCTTAATACATCAAAGGATAAATAGTTTTACCCTTAGTTGACAAAATTGACCTTAGTTGGCCAAAATAGCCTTTGATCTCTCACTAGGTAAGCTTAATGGGCCTTGATCTATTTAGTGATATATAATGAGTTTTAGCATTCCATAAATATGGCGATGTGACATTTCACCTTTGAGTGGAATGTCCACATCATTGGACTATTTTGACTTGATGATGACATGGACAACCCAAAGAAGGGCCATGTCCATTTTTTTGGTCCCTTAAAATCAATTGATCCTCAAATTTAGAAAGATAAGAGCATAGCCTAGTTTTGACTCATTCCTCTGTATTATTTATTAAGAACATTATCCATAAGAGCTAAGATTTTAGGATGAAATATTCCATTAGCATCTTTTCACATATTAGCCCTTATATTTAAGATCTTGAACTTGAAGACGAGTCATCCCGATCTCCTTATTCCTTAAAACATCAAACTCTCTAGCATAGTTTAAAATTGTGCAATAAGAGGCGCGCCTCTGCACAATTTAACCCCCAAGAGCCTAATTGCTTAAGCCATTTTGGGTCTAGGTGAGGCTTACGCCTCAGGATCCATGAGGGGCGCCTCAGAGGCCCAATTGCGCAATATTGGGTGAGGCACACGCCTCATAGAGCCGAGACCTAGCTTCCCTCGGCCGGCCTTCCCGACGCCTCTCCCGCCGGAGCCGCCTTACGCAGGTGAGCTTCTAGTGTCCGGCCACCCTTTACCACACCTCTACTATCGGAACTTGGTACCGCTTAGTACTCGATACCACTCGGTACTGCTCCGTACCGGAACTCAGTACCTCTCTGCAATGCTCTATACCATGTTCAGTATCAATGCTCGGTATTGCTCGGCATCAAGAAGCTAGAGAAAGCTTTAAAACAACTCTTACAATAAAAATTTGTTTTGAGGGCGCTACTCCCGGAAACCACCGCAAGGGCACTGCCCCTTGACCCCGCGACCTGACCAGCCAGGTTGAACCCCGCCAGGGGGCAGCGCCCCCTTAGATCCCTCAGCATATTTGTGACATAGATTCAAGGTATGATTTTTCAAGTTATAGAAAATCTAAGGTTTAAATTTTTTTGAGATTTTTGGTTTGATTTTGCATTTTTGCATTAGGAAATATAGTTAAGGGCAAGGAAAAGTGGGTAACATTGAATTTGATGAAGATTTGACATTCATAGATACAATTGGAGATGAAGATGCTTCCCTTGAAGACCCATTTAGTGATGGGACATGATTGGATTTTAAATGTTCTTTCTTATTTGTACTTTGGGAGAATTAATAGACTTATATTTGTGGTTTAGTACTTTTAATTATGCTATGAGATGCATATATTGCATCTATTTTATTATTTTCCACTAATTTCACTTCTCATTTAGATGTTTTTATTGTATGATAGACTCTTACTATTATTTACTTGCTAGAATAATTAAATTCTCATTTACACAACTCTTTGTCCGTGAGGCTTACGCCTCACACCGCCTCGAGGCTTACACCTCGCCTCATGGACGAAAAATGCCTCGAGGGTTATTTACGCAATTTTAAACCTTGCTCTCTAGAACATAGGTACTAATGACATGGCTCACCTAAGGGAAGGTTGTGCTTATGACCCTTGGGTGCTTTATGATTTATAAGGTGGTTTGCGCTCATGATTATTGGGTTCTTCATAAGTTACAACCCTCAATGATATCCCAAGTCATAAAATATGATGACAAAATTGGTCAAGTCATTAATAATCAAAACTTAAACAATCCTCACTTAATATTGACACCCTGCTCTTATACTTAAATATAAATATTTTTGCATATAAAACGGCTACACTAGCGATGGTACACCTCTTTACATCTTCTAGAAAGGAGTAGAAGATTAGTGTAAGGTGCTACAACAAGCTCCCTATGCTCCTTTTGTTTGAAATCACTCCATAGCTAGCTCTCCTTTTTTTATGCCACCAAAAATCAATGAAGAACTCTTTTTCAATCCTTTCTATGGAACTAAGGGAAAGAGGATAATGGAAAAGGACTAGAGCTTAGCACTTTCAATAATTTGAATTTCTTGCAACTAGTCGAATTCTAAAATAGGTTATTATAATTAAGTATTGTACTTGCACATCCAATTGTGCAAGTAAACGTTATTTTCTTCGTAACTTAACATTGCTTAAAACTTTCTATGAATAGGAAAAAATTGGTTTTCTAACAAGACCGGGAGGCTAAGATTGATTCCTCATTTAGCCTAGAATCATGTAAGCAAGCGAATCGGGAGCCCTAATGCAGTGCAATTTTAAATGGTTGTGTCAATTTCCTTATAGGCTTCTTTTCATTTTAGCAAGCTTATTTGTTCCCTTGGCTTTTAGCCAAGGCAAAACAACTGAATTCTAATAGATGAAATGATGGAAGCCTTACTAGTCCATAATGGATGATTTAATTCATAATTTAAATAAGATCTTAGGTGTAATAGGGGACTCATGATATAAAATTCACTTTATAGCTGGTAAGAACTAAGGTGAAATAGAGGTCTCATGATATAAAGTGCATTATGGAACAAAGTAAAGGGAATGATTATTCAAGGTGCATTGTCTTAACAAGGAAGGATTTTGTAGAAGGCAACAAGATCTATTCGGTGGTTCCTAAAATGTTTGGAGCAACAAAATCAGACACTTCTATATGCAACAAATAAGCTAGGCAAATGGGAAATTTCTTTAAGCAATATACAATACTCTTTTGTGAAAGAGAGCTTTTGTTTCATCACAGATATACATATGCATGTTCAAGTATAGTTTATCAAGTTGATTTCCATTTGAACCAACTCATTTTAAATCAAGTCATATTCAACTCAACATAAATCAATTTCTACTCAATTGAAATTCAAGTGATTATTGAATGACTATGGCACTTAGGGTATAAGTTAGTTACAGGTATCATTAAATTTTCTAAGTACAAATAATTCTGAGGTTTCAAATTTTAACTGATTTTTAACATGCTAACCATTTAAATGGAAACCTAAAATTCTCTGTTTAAAATTGCGCAATAAGAGGCGCGCCTCTGCGCAATTCGTCCAAAAACCACCTCGAAGCTTATGCAATTCCATCCCTGGCAGAGGCGTACGCCTCACATGGACTGAGGCGCGCCTCAGAGGCGCAATTGCGCAAGTCTTAGTGAGGCGTACGCCTCATGGGAATGGACCCACCCACTTAAAATGAATGTTTTTTTCTCCTTAAACCCGCACGACAGCAGCTCCTCCCGAATTTTTCCTACCCGCACGGCTCTAATTCGCGAAACAGAGAGCTCCCGCACGGTCCTTACCCGCCAGCTTCCCTTCCCGCCGCTTCTCCCGCCGCCGCCGCCTCTCTCCGGCGAAGTTGAAACTTCCGGCCGCCCTCTAGGAGTACTCCACATTAGATTTTAGGTATTTTTTTTTAGTTTACGGTTAGATTTTTCAAGTGTAAAAAAATCTAGGGTTTATGTTTTTTTTATTGTAAGAAAAACCCTTAATTTCTCATTTACGCAATTCTGTGTCCGTGAGGCTTACGCCTCAGACCGCCTCGAGGCTTACGCCTCGCCTCACGGACGAAAACCGCCTCGAGGCTTAATTACGCAATTTTAAACCTTGCTAAAATCAAGAATAGTTATACCACAGGACAAAACAAAAAACAAAAAAAAAATACCCAAGAACAGGCAAGAGGCTCTGCACAGCAGAAAAGATGGCTATGACAACGCTTTAAAAAAAATTTACGCACAAAGGATCAAACCTTCAAGAATGCAATGCAGGAACCTAATCGCCATACATCACACAGCAGATATCAGTTTAGAATGATAAAATGCAAAACTCCTTCTTAATCAACCCCTTCTAGGATCCATCTCAAAATACTACACCAAGAGCTACAACAGATGAAATGCATAACCAAAAAAAAACAAAAAAAACATGCTAACGTTATGATGAAAGTGTGCCAGAATGATAAATAAGAAACCATTGAGCAGAGGAATTTACTGTTAAAATAGAATTTAACACTGCCCCCCAAGATAGATCCACCCTGCAATTCATAGTTTTCTGTAATTCCTTTAAAAGCAATTCAGCACTTTCACATTACTCTTTAGATTCACAACTATCCTGATCTTATCTGATATCAAACCACCAACTTGTAAATGAATTATTTAACTATCATTAAGCATTACAAGTTCAAAACAATATGTCCTGCGCCTCAGATTTATCAAACCTTAGACCTTCCTGGGATCTACATACAATCTCCATTCTCGCAAGTATTTATCATCGCCATTTCTCCACTCCCCCTACCTTCCATGATAGTCTCTTTTCAGTTCAGAAACAAATCAAGTAAACCTAAAACAAGCAATTCTGATAGCTACCCAAATGCAATAGAAACAACACAGACCATTCCCCGTTACGAGCATCCAATAAAAAAGGCAAAAGGAGATCACATAATTAACGCAAACAAATGTTGTTTTCAAAAGAACATCACCAATCAAGTATGAGAGCCGACACAAATACCAAACCCTAAAAAAGAGAGATTTGGAAAGCAGATAAGCAAAAATCAATTTTTAAAAAAAAATAATTCAAAAAAAGCAAAAATCAAGCATAATTAATCAAAATCTGTTACAAGAACAAGCTCAGGAGAAGGACCTGGAAGATCCACTTGTTCATTATGATCACAGTGACGTTGAATCCCCACCACTGTAGAATGGCGAGTATGGCACGGAAGGCACCCCAATTGCACGCCAAACTCTCCTCCATGTCTAACCCACGAAGGGAACACGCGGGAAAGACGGCCAAAAAAATAGGAGAACGAACAAAGCCAAACCCTCTTGTGCACCGATGTTTTTTAAGAACGGTAATTAATGATCTAAAACGAAACTGTCTGAGATCCCTTTCCTTTCCTCATGACCTTTCTAAGCATGACCTTTCTAAGAGAAAAGGAATTGACGATTGTTTTTACAGCGTGTGAAGAGCAGAGTACAGCGCTACCGGAGGCGGAGACGGCAGCGGCGATCAGATGAGGCCAGCGCAGCCATCGAAGAGCGCCGTAGAAGATTATAGAGCGGAACTGGGGGACGCCACAGCTGAAGAGTGAAGGGGTGATGAGAAAAAACTGTTGCGTTTATATGACTCTAAAATTAGATCCGACGAGCCTGTGTTTTCTGAGAAATTATTCGGTGTGGAATCCGATCAAAAAACGATGTGTTCGGTTGCTTACTTGGAAAGGGTTAAACAGTCAATTGATTTGTGTAAACTTCGTAAATCCGATCCGTCTTTCAGCCCGACCCGGGAGATTTAGGTTGGCGCTTCTTTTTTCAGAATTTAAGGCGCGCGCGAATCACCGCAATATATAACGCTTAGAATCAAAATTTTCGCAGAGAAGCCAAAAATTTCGCAGAGAAAATGCCGATGAAGATGGAGATTGATCTGGAGGAGGAAGTTGGTTTTTATGAGAAGACAATATTTTCGCAGGTCTCGGAGGAAGCCGATAACCTGGAGAATGTTGTAACATCAGCGTACGAAGACACTTTCAACATATTCAATAGGGTGTCTTCAGATCGTTTAAGTAAAATCATTCCAGGTTTACGATGCCACGTCAATACAGAACGAAATATCCCCCAACCTGCGTTTTTTTTAACCAAAGATCGATTGAACATTGCAGTTTTTGGCACGTTTTTTGCTTTGTATCAATAGCCCCAAATTAGCACTTGCATCCCAATCTTTTGTTCATTTGATCTTCGTTGACCTCATTAGGAATGCCAAGGAGAGAGTATGAAGAGAGCATTCAAGGGAAGATTCCCTCACCTAGAAGCAGAGGCCTCACTTGAGTTTCAAGTAGATCTCGTTAGCTGTGAATTGGTTTATTCACTCATTTCTTTCTTCCTTCTAGATTTGGAGCGGAGAGTATCTGTCAAGGAGATTCGGTCTCTGCCGCGACACTGAGAGAGTATGACTAAGCACGAAATGGTCCTGACCACACTAGGAGCAGCTGTGAAAGGAGCGAAGGTTCTCTGCCCACACTAGGCGAGTGTGAAAGGACGAAGGGTTCTCTGGCCCACACTAGGAGAGTGTGAAAGGACGAAGGGTTCTTGCCCACACTAGAGAGTGTGAAAGGAAGGAGTGATCATTCTGCAACACTGGAGTATTGTGTAAGGACGGACGGTTCTTGCCGCACCTGCGGAGTGGTGAAAAGAGTGTGTTGTAAGGCGTTCTCCGCCTTGCTGTGGGGCAAAGGAGAGTACTATTGTATTAAGTGCAATACTCAGAGAGTGTCTCTGAGGAGTGATGAGTTCTGGCTGGTATAAGACCGAACCACTATAAATCGTGGATGTCATTTACTTTACTTTTTTACATTTCCCACTTCTCTATTTCAGTTTAAACTCGTGTGCTTGAAAATCTTTTTCTCAAAATATAAAAAAAAAGGGGGTCTTAAATTTTAATTTTTTTAAACTAGCCAATTACCCCCCCTCTTGGTACCTTGGGACAGCTCACTAGGCTTACAACCTAAATTAATAGACATCAAC
>NW_021425485.1:192824-240287 GCF_001605985.2 Dendrobium catenatum
AATCCTTTTCCACGTCCATGATGAGAAGAAGAGATTGCCGGAGGAATTCAGCGAGAGTTTTTTGCTGGAAGCTCGGGAGAAATGGAGCGAATGGCCGAAATGTCGAATTTGGAAAATGTTAAAATTTTCCGCCTTTTTCATTGTATATACTGGGCGGGCCTTGGATTAACGAGTCGGGCCTTAACTTTCCACGTAAGCACGCCACGCGTTATGTTATTATTGGCTACTGTTACAGACCGAACACATCGTTGTGATCGGATTCCACACAGAATAATTTCACGTGTTTTCTAGGTCCGGTCCAAAATTGTTTCTCAGGCTCGTCCGAATTGGCAATTGGACCGGAAGATGGGTGAATATTTCAGCCGGTTTAAATATTTATCCTACATTTTTTAAAAATATTTATCCTACATGCTTTAACAGATATTTAATTTGTAGTTGGTGTATCATGATAAAGAAACTCGCCTTCCAAAAGAGCCCATAGGTTGAACTCATCTAATAATCCTAGGGGCGTTATTTGCATAGATCACACCCAAAGTGGAACTTGCCCAAAGTGAATAAGACACTACTCGCATAGGCCTGTTAAGGAACTCATCATTTACGGAGCAAAGCAGGAATTCCTCACAAGGATAGAAACTTGACAAATACCTAGACCACCACCTCAATCACTTGCTCTTCCTCAGAGCAACCACTAGTACTACTTTCTCCCAGAGCAAGCATCCTCACCAGACTCAACTACAGAAAAGCACATAGTCATAAGACCCTCAGCCTACCTCATTGCGACCATCGAAATCGAAGATCTCCATTCCCATGGCAATGTCTCACTTTCATTCCTCTTCTTGGGCGACATGAGGCCTCACATATAAGTCACTAGCAAAGACAATAAACACACCAGTCATTGGTCCCCTTTCATGTCACTACTTATTCACAGACTTCTCCAAGCACACTCACCCTTATCAACTCAACAATATTGGACTCACCCAAAAGTAACTCGTCGAAGCCTTCCAACTTCACTTCCCTTCATCTGATCAAGAGGAGACACGTGTCTAAGGTAGTGTATGACATTATATGGGTGTTATTTGTAGCTTTATATTTTTTGATTTTCTTCTATATAGCCTTTCATGTAGCTCTTATAACTCTATAAATAAGGGGTGATGAAAAAATGGTTAGAGAATCTTTTTTGGTTGATAATGGAAATTCTGCTAGTTTGAGATTTATAGTTTTCTTAAGCATTATGTAGAACCTTCATCTACCCTTTTTATACTCTCCATTCTCACATGCTCAACTCGTCAACTCACTAGGTATTATTACTAGTAATGTTTGGTGTCATTCATAGAAAAATTTGAATCCAACAACCTCTCAAGCGTAGTAAGTGTGGATTGATGCCATTAACAAGAAAGTGAGACCTACTTAACAAGTGAATGAACTTGGAGAATGTCAACTACTCCGCTCTTCACAACATACAAGAAATGGAGGGAAGGATTATGAATTCAATCTAAGACATTGTAGGTGGCCTAAAAGGGTGAGTGTAAGGTGACAGCACCTCTGCATGTTCTTCTATCTTGGTAGTTCTTCACAGCACTAACCTCAACTCCAATTCCTAATTACACTCGCAAGTTCATGAGTGAAGAAGACTACAGTCTGCCAACTAAGCAAGTTATAAGAGATGATACTGGACTTACCATTACCTTTTCTAGGGTGATCTCCAAGGCTAGGCCACCTCTCAAGTTCAAAGTGCCACACTTGGAATCTTATATGGACATGATTGATCTAATTGACCAAGTGGCTACCTTTGAATCAATGAATTCGTTGCAAGACATTGGTGATGCCCTTAAGTATGTTTGCTTCTTTATGCATGACACTTTAGGAATCGGCGCTTAGGTGGTTCACTCGCCTACCATTAGAAGTGATCCCTCTTTTTCTAAATTTAAAAAGATGTTTGTGACTCAATTTTTTAGAGCCGAGAGCCCAAAAAAGCTCATAAGCTCTATTAAAAATGGAGCACAAATACATAAGTCACTAAGGAGCTTGTGAATTTTAGAGAAATTCTAGATATGAAGGACCTAGAGCTTGTAGTGAGCTATGTCACATGAACAATTGAGGATGCTCACTCAATTTGTAATAATTGAGGGTGCTCGTAGAGCTATTGGAATTGTCCAACATGCTTGTAAATCATGAAGAGTACAACAGAGTGTAAGAGTCCTTAACCACTCACTCTTATGAATTCATCACTAGAAGAAAGTAGTGGTGAGGACATGGAAAAGAAAGATCTAATGGATCAGAGGGATAGACGACCGTATATTCCCATGGATCAACATTGCCCTATGCTTCAAGGGGCACCTTGTAACCTAAGCCAATGAAGATTACAAAGCCACTAGTGCCAAGGGTAGAGGATCTGATTATGGCTACTCTCCCATATTCAAAAGTGGCTGTGTGTTTTTAGTTGACATACCAAATCTACATTCCCCAATGAGTATCCATGTTAGAGGTTATTAAGGCCATCCAAAGTAAAAAATTTTGTAGGAAAACAATGCCCATGAGGCAATAGCCCACACCAACAATGTTGTTAAGTATTGTGCCTTACATAAGGATTATGTCATGACATAAAGAAGCAATACACCTGTGAGGTATTCCAAAAGATCTCATCAAAGTAGAAAATTTGAAGGATTTCATCCTCACTAACCTATTCAAAAATCCAAGAAAAGCCTCAGTAGAAGATAGTTATAATGAGCCTATTTATGCTCACACCATACATATTACCAGAGTAGTGCTCGCTATCATAAGGGGCTGAGTGAGTGCACTTGTAGTTGAGTATGAAGAGGATTAGGATAAAAAAGGTGAACTTAGAGTTCACCTCATGAGCTCCAATAATAGATATCACCCTTGTCACTTTTAGTGAAGCTAATAACATTGATCAAAGGTTCGTGGTCCAAACAGGCTTGAGAGAGAAGCTCCGATTTTTAGAGAATTCAATTTTTTTTAGTGAACGATGTTTGGCTAGTTTGTCGAAGATGATGTTGGCGGCTTCAGCCACCATCTCTGGTGGCCAGAACTCTGCTGATATTCCTAATTCTGGTTCTCGTATCAATCATCAATATGTTAAAGCAATGCAATGTGGTGAAATTCAAGCCTTGAAGTTTAGGGGAATTCCATTGGTTATTAAGGAACCATCGAATATTCCTATTAAATCTACTACTCTGGTGATCGGCAAAGGGAAGCAAGTTGTAGATACTATGGATTCAAAAACACCCAGATCTGTTGTGCTTTAGAGCAAATTGATGGTGAAGCATCATCGTCATCTGGAATGAATATGATTGTTAATAGATTCGGCAATGTGAGTAAAAAATATGCTCTTAGCTTAGAGGTGATCCCTTCAGTTCAAAATAATGTGAAAGATATTGTAGTTCTTTGTGTTAATGCTCAAGACAAAGTTCCAAACCAAATGGAGGAAGATCATTTAGCAAATGAAGGAGATTCTAAAAAAGCTGGTAATCCTTGGTTTAGAAAACCTTATATCAAAATTAATTTTGATAAAGACAATTCATTTTTATCTGAAGATGGGTTAGGTGTTAAACTCCACAAGCTGAATGTTGATACCAATTCGACTAAATTACAATTTTATGTGGTGGTGAAGGTATTTGGTAAAGAGGTCCCAATTCAAAGGATAAACGAGGAGTTGCGACGGCAATGGTCAAAATTTGGTTAATTCCATCTTACCATTCTTGGTCCAAGATGGGTAATATGTTCCTTTTTTCTATAGAATCTATGGAGAACGTTATTTCAGGTGGACCATGGTTTGTTAAAGGCCATATAATTTGTATTGATAAGTGGATCTATAAATTTTTAGCTTCATCTTTAAATGGTTTATCATCACCAATTTGAATTAGGATGCCAAATCTTCATGTTTATTATTGAGATGAAATCAATGTATCTAGAATTGCATCTTTAATTGGCACTCCTCTTATGTTGGATGGAAACACGTTTCAATGGGGTAGAAGTGAATTTGTATGGATTTATATTCGTGTAAAACTTGATAAACAATTACCTTTGTGAGTTTGGGTGGAAGGATTGGATGGAATATGTTGAAACTTGTTCAATATGAATTAGGTTGTTAAACCTAAGATTATGTCCAAGCGGCTAAATCCCTCTTTTAAAAATTTAAAACCGAGAATTAATTTTAGTGAATTTTATAAAAAGAGATTTTTCAACCATAAGTTAAAACAGTAAAAATTAAAAGGTAGAGGAAAATAAAAAGACACAAGATTTATAGTGGTTCGGTCAAACACGACCTACATCCACTCATTGGAGGCGCCCTCCGAGTATTGCATTAATACCACTAGTGATTCTCCTTTTGCACCCTCCACAAGGCGGAGAAGCCTTTACAAAACTCTCTTCCACCACTACTAGGTGCGGTAGAGAACTGTCATTCTTTTACTCTTCCTAGTGTTGGTAGAGAACCGTCCGCCCTTTCACACTCTCCGGGTGTAGGCAGAGAACCCTTCGTCCTTTCACACTCTCCAAGTGTAGGCAGAGAACCCTTCATCCTTTCACACTCTCCAAGTATGGGCAGAGGACCCTTCATCCTTTCACAATCTCCAAGTATAGGCAGAGAACCCTTCGTCCTTTCACACTCTCCAAGTGTGGGTAGAGAACCCTTCGGCTGTTCACACTCTCTAAGTGCCGTTAGAGAATTGGATCTCCTTGATAGATCTTCTCACAAGAAATCTAGAAGGAAGGGAGAAAATAGTGAAGTAATAAAAAATCACAGGTAGAGACTCTTACCTTTGAGTACCAAGTGTAACCTTCACGCTCAAGTAGTAAGAATTCTCTTTCAAACACTCTCTTACACTCAGTCCTTGAGTCTCCCTTCAGTTGGCACGAAGATCAGTAGGCAAAAAGATTAAGAGCCAATTTTAATTGGACTTTATATAGGAAAGACACAAAAAATCGTCCAAAAATTGCTGATATTCAAGTCTGTACATAGTGGATCATCCTGTACGATCGTGGATCGTCCTGGACGAACTTACTTAAATCAGTTCCATATAAACCCAATGTATATTGGTACGAACTGTCTTCGTACCCAATTATCATCCCGTATGAACTAAGTTCGTCCGGTACGAACAGTTATACCATAGGTCAGTTTGACAAACTGCAGGAAGTTATCAAAATTGGATGAAATAAAACATTTTCATCCTGGGACGAATAAGAGTTCATCTGGATAAAATTTTTACAGAGTGCATTTTGTCCTGGGCCGAATAGGAACTCGTCTGAACAAAAATTTTCCAGAGAGCATTTCGTCCTAGGACGAATTGATGTTCATCTAGATGAAATTTTTATAGAGAGCATTTCGTCTTAGGCCGAATATAGGATTTCATCTAAACAAAAATTTTCTAGAGAGCATTTCGTCCTGGGACGAATTGAAGTTCGTCTTGATGAAATTTTTACATAGAGCACTTCGTCCTTGCACGAACAGGATTTCGTCTAAATGAAAATTTTCCAGAGAGCATTTCATCCTGGGATGAATAGAAAAATTCGTCTGGACAATTAGGACTTAGAAAAATTTTCTTACTTCCTGTTCATTCCATTGCTCTTCCGAGGGGATAACTGACTTGATCGTCCAGTACGAACATGGTTCATCCCGTACGATCATTATGAATTTCAAAGATCTTCACAAGTGTGTGTACTAAGTTACTTAATTACAATCACTCCCTCTCAAACTCAATATAATAAAAAGTACAAGCTTTAATTTTACAAATTATCTTATGCTGAATTTTGATTTAAAGTCTTCATTTGTCTGGAGTTTGATTATCCTGAAATGTTAGTCCATAAAAGAGCAAAAATAATTCTTCTAAAAAGTGTTAGGAGAAAACAAAACTTTAAAACAATAATATTTGAAATGATCAAAATTTTATAAGTTGCAAGAATGTAAAACATGCAAATAGCAACTCTCTCAATAATCTCCCCCTTTTTGATGATGGCAAAATAATTATTATTTTTTTAAATTTCAAATTTTAAGAATCTCCTAAACTTCCCCTAAATTGATGAACATATGAAAATAAAGAGGCATTTCACAATAATTTTATTTTTTATCTTTTCCTTTTTGATACAAAACAAGCACACATATACCACACAGATACGATACAAACAAGCACACAAATACGATACAAACAAGCACATAAAAACGATACAAATAATATTTTCTCCCCCTTTTTATCAACAACAAAAAGAGAAGAAGAAAAAGTACAGAAATGTAAGCAGTCATATGATAATCCTTTGATAATTGATCCATGAAAGTGATTGAAATAAATATTTCAAATAAAATCAAATCATTAGGTAAATAAAAATGATTCATAGAATTTAAGAAGAGATATAACATTGATAATAATAAATATGCATAAAAAATATGAATCAATTTAGACATTAAGATAAAGAAAATCATTGCAAAAAGGATGAATATAAAATTTATATATTTCAAATGTCAATACGAAATATAAATGTACAAAAGATCAATTTAAATTAAGAGATTAAAAGATTGTGGAAAGAAACGACTACCACATGAGACGCTTTATGCATCTTTTTCATTAGTTGTGACACATTTTTGTGCATCTTTTTACTTGTGAGCTTATTTTGTGCCTCTTTTTCAAATTGCGAACCATTGCGCATTCCTTTTGGTTTTTGTACATTTGTATAGTTTTCAAGAGTAATCTTTGTGAGAGCTCGTTCCTTTGATTTGCCTTCCAAGATTTGATTTTCCTCCCAGGATCGTTCAGGACGATATTGAGATCGTCCAGGACGATCAGTGTAGTGAATACAGCTGATTTTCTGGAAGTGAATCGTCCAGGCCGATTTTGGATCGTCCTGGGACGATCAGAGCATGGCACAAGTCAGAGAGCTAATCGTCCAAGAAATTAATTATCATTCTGGGAAATCATCCCAGGCCGATTGATTTTTGTTCAGATCGTCCAGGATGATGTGACGATCGGCCGGGCCAATCAGACTTATTTTATAAGAAAATCAGCTCGATTTGAGGAGAGAGAAAATCATTTTTATAAAAACAAAATATCTGAGGAGAGAGAAAGAGAAGGAAAGCAAAGGAAAAGCTGGATTCTGGAGGCTGCGGAGCGCTTTTCGTCCGACGCCGCTGTTGGGAAAAGTGTTTATCTATGGTAAGGACTCCGAATCCTATTTCTGTTTTCGAAGATGTTGAGTTTTGGTCGTTTTATGCACAGATTTGTATTTTCGTTACCAAAAAATGCGTCGCATTTTGTATTGACGAAACTTTCACCGCACAATTTTTGATATGTTATTGATATGATTATTCTACACGTTTTGAGTATTTTCTGTAACGATTCTACCGGTTATTTTGGGTTTTGTGCGATTTTGATCGAATATGGTGTTTGAGTTGAAATAATTTGGAAGATTTAGTTCAGTAAGCAAATTCCAAAGCCAGATCCTGGTCAGTTAGTTTGTTCGTTCCGTGTCGCGACCCGGTGCGAGCGCGATCCGTCTCGGGTCGGGTCGTGACAATGGATGCCTGGGGAGTCACAATCTTGATCTTTCCAAAATCAATACTAAAAAATTTCAATTTTTTCTAAGTGCATCAATATTTATTGATAAGTGAAATATAAAATAAGAAAACATCACAATTGCAATAATAATATTAAATATTAATTTTATCTAATAAGAGACATGAAATTGATATTCTTAGTTTTATCAAGTTATAAGCAAAATTTAAATTTAGAAAAATTAGATTTTCTAATGAATTCAATTTTGAGTTGCAGTTTAAGTTATATCACTTGTAGGATCAAAAAGGTTTAGAGATTTTCATATAAGATAACATATGTTTTAAAATCAGATTAAAACAAAACAAGATAACTTGTATTGATATAATTTTAATGGATATTACAAACTAAGGAATGATATCAATACCACATAAAACTCAACATACAAAAACATCAAATGAAATAAGCACATAACTAAAATAAAATACATCACAATGTAACACATCACAAACTACTACATCACAAAACACATCAACTAAAGAAAAACATAACCAAGTACATGAATCACTCTGATGGACCCTGATCTGGCGGAGGAGGAGGAGGTACAGTACCGAAGAAGTTAAAATAACTGCTCATCATAAGCACGTTGGAACTAATATCATTCATCTGCGCTCTCATGTACCCCATGTCCTGTTGTATTGAACATCCTGCTGTTGTAAGTGAGTTTCAATTTGATCAAATCTTTGATCAAAATGAGACTCTAAGCGATCAAATCTCTGAATCAAATCCTGATAATTTGGTTCACTAGTAGGTGCATGTTCATGTTCCTCATCTGAGTCACTAATAACATGTGTTTTATGTGGTTCATTTTTATTGAAGATTACCCTAAAAGATCCGTCGTTGTAGTAGAGAGGTTCTTCAAAATCTTCAACTAGATGAACCAATTCATACTTATTCTCCAAAATGTAGGCAACAAGATGTCCTAAGACAATGTTCTTCTTTCTTTTATGGGCGACATGACTAATTTTAGAAAGTCCATAAAGATAGTCAAGGATTAGTTGGGCTTCATCTATAGGTTGCTTAGTCACAATCAAGTAGGTTACTGTTGAAAGAAGAGGAGTAATGTTGACTCTATCACCAGCTTTAGGAATTATGGAAGTTCGAAGAACATGCTGAATGATACGAGCATTGCGAACAAGCTAGGACACTTTAGGCATATGCTCCTTAAATATAATTTTTCTAATCACTTCATTAATTTCACTCCAATCAAAATCAGCAGTAGTGGTCATGGTATGGGCTCTAATTCCCTCAGTCCTTAAGTTCAAAAAGATTCATAGGTCAGCCTGGGTGATTTCAACTTTCTTCTTAAAAACAAAGGACTTGATTACAGAATGGTCGGAGTTGAAGGATATGTTTGCTAGGAAATAATGAAAGGTCTCTTTATTGTAGAGATGGACTAGTGTGAGAATGAGACCAAATTGAGTTGAAGCAAATAAGTTCATTACCTGAAAGGTCAGTTGATCATGTATAAGAACTCTAGACAGGGTGATCTTAGTGGAGGCAAATCTAGGAATAGATTCTTCATTGGCTTTGGACAGAAAATTACAGAAGAATTTCTGTATGGACCCTTGGCGAGAACCTTATGTCGCTTGCTTGAACTTGCCATGGATAAGATCTAAAGGGAAAAAAGGGTTCTGAAAGGGATGTGTGAGTGTGACTGTTGAGTTCAAAGCCGGTCAATTTAATGAAATACTACTATTCGTACAGACGAAATTACGTTCATCCCATACGAAATTCAGTTCGTCCTGTACGAAAAAAATTCGTATGGACGAATGAATGAGTCCAAAATGAAACTGCTTTTCGTAAACACACAACTTACGAAGCGACCTTTTGTACAGACTTTTGACCAACCGATCGTACAGATGAACAGGTGTTTATCTTGGATGATCATAAATTTATGATCGTTTTCATGGCAGTTGAAATCGTCCCCCACATCGATTCGCCAAGCGTTCGTCTGGACGAACCAAAGGTTCGTACGCACGAAATATAATATTAAAAATGATCTTATCCATTTAACTGTTATTCAATCATCCCGTCGTTTCAAAATTTTGTCCGGACAATCGTGACAATCGTATAGATGAAGTGAAAAATAAAAACAGAAAAATTGCATGCAAACGGTTCAAATCCGACAGTTGACACACTACACACTTCGTCCCGTACGAAAATATTTTCATCCTGGACGAATGTCACTTAGTCTTTTCAAAACATGCACTCAATTAAAACTAAAACACAAACACAATAAAAACACAATAGAAAAAAGAAAACACAAACACAAAATACAGAAAAAATCACAAACTCAAGGATACACAAAAAAAATACTACAAGAAACACACATCAATGTTGCAGAAGAAACTTTTTTATTAAGCATTCAAATCGATTACTCCAAGCCTTATTCTTAATGCACTAAAAGTATCAAAGGCTAATGGTTTTGTAAAATGTCTGCAAGTTGATTTTCAGTAGAAACATGAGTGAGTTCAATTTCTTCTTTGGATACATGATCCCTAATGAAATGATGGCTGATGTCTATATGTTTGTTTCTTGAATATTGAATAGTATTTTTAGAATTGCAAATAGCACTAGTGTTATCACAATAAATTGGAATAGTGCCTATAGTTAATCCTAAATCAATTAACTGTTGTTTCAACCAAAGTACTTGTGCTACACAACTTTCTAATGCAATGTATTTAGCTTTAGCAGTAGATAGGGCTACTGAATTTTGTTTTCTACTGGACCAAGAGACTAAAGAATTTCTAATAAACTAACATGTTCCAGAAGTGCTATTTCTATCCACCCTACAACCTGCAAAGTCAGAATTTGAATAACCAATATTTCAAAAGAAGAGCTAAACTTAGGATACCAAATTCCTAAGTTCTGAGTTCATAACATATATATTAAAATCCTTTTTGCTGTTGTCAAATGTGATTCTTTTGGACATGATTGAATCTAGCACACAAACAAATACTAAACATGATATCAGGTCGGCTAGCTGTCAAGTAAAGCAAAGATCCAATAATTCCTCTAAATTTCTTTTGATCAACAGATTTTCCCTTAGGGTCCTTATCCAACTGAATTGAGGAACTCATAGGTGTACTAACAGGTTTAGCATTGTCCATTTCATACTTTTTGAGGATGTTCTTAACATACTTTGACTGACTAAGAAATGTACTCTCCTCAATTTGCTTAATGCTAAAGCCTAGAAATTAACTTAAATCTCCCATTAAACTCATTTCAAATTCACTACTATTTGTTTTAGAAAAATCATCCAAAGATGATATCATTAACATAAATTTGTACAATGAGTATATCCTTTCCAACTTTCTTCAAAAAGAGATTTGTATCAACTCTTCCTTTTTCAAATGATATTTCAAGTAGGAAGGTGATCAATCTCTCATACCAAGCCTTAGGTGCTTATTTCAATCCATATAATGCCTTTTTCAATTTGAAAATATGATTTGGATATTTTGAATTTTTAAAACCTGGAGGTTGTTCTACAAAAACATCCTCTTAAATTACCCCATTTAAAAAGAAACTTTTTACATCCATTTGGTACCGTTTAAATCCTCTAAAACAGATAAAGGCTAACAAAACCCTAATTGCTTCAAGTCTGCTATAGGGGAAAAAGTCTCCTCAAAATCAATCCCTTCAATCTGATTATACCCCTTAGCAACTAATCTAGCCTTATTTCTATTGACTTCTCCTGAGTCATTCATTTTATTTTTGAATACCCGCTTAGTTCCAACTACACTTTGATCCTTTGGCCTTGTAGTTAATTCCCAAACTTTATTTCTTACAAATTGATTTAACTCTTCATGCATAGCTAAAATCCAAAACTCATCCGAAAGTGCTTGATCAATATTTGTGGGTTCTATTATTGAAATGAAGGCTGAATGATTGACTTTTTTGTTTAATCCACGCCTAGTCCTTACACCCTCACCAGGTTCACCAATTATTAACTCTCTTGGGTGGTTTTTAAAAAATCTCAAATCTCTAGGCAAAGAGTTTTCTATCTCCAAATTTTCTTTATCAATTTTTTTGGTGTTAATCTCAATCTCATCTTCTATAATATTTGGCTCTTCCAAAATTCCAGATTCATTAAATACAACATGTGTGGTCTCCTCAATTACCAAAGTTCTTTTGTTGAATACTCTATAAGATTTTCCAACACTTGAGTATCCTACAAAAATTCCTTCATCTGATTTTGGATCAAATTTTTCTAAGACAGATTTTTCATTGTTATGAATAAACACCTTACAACCAAAAACATGCAAATGTGACAAATTAAGTGTTTTTTCCTTTTAGCAACTCCTAGGGTGTTTTATTTAATTTAGATCTAACATTCACCATATTCAGAATATAACATGCAGTGCTAACCGTCTCAGCCCAAAAATATTTAGGAAGTGAGTATTCTACCAACATAGCTCGAGCGGCTTCTATTAATGTTCTGTTCTTTCTTTCGACTACCCCATTCTGCTGAGGGGGTTCTAGGTGCAGAAAAATTGTGATCAATTCCTTTCTCCTTACAAAAATCCTCAAATTTTTTATTCTCAAATTCTCCTCTATGGTCACTTTGTATAGTCATAATTTCACATCCTAGCTTACGTTGAATCCAAGACAAAAAGTTTTTAAATTTCTCAAATGATTCACTTTTATGAAATAGAAATCTAACCCATGTGAATATAGAGTAATCATCCACAATCACAAATCCGTATACCTTCCCTCCTAGACTTATAGTTCCAACTGGTCCAAAAAGATTCATATGCAAAATCTCCAATGGTTTACTAATTCTAAGATCCCTATTAGACTGAAAAGAGGACTTCACCTATTTTCCAAATTGACATTCATCAAAAAGGTGGTCCTTAGTAAAGTCTAGTTTTGGTATACCTCTCACTAGATTCTTTTGGGTAATCTTCCTAAGATTTTTCATGCTAGAGTGATAAAGTATCCTATGCCAAAGCTATGATTCATCAGAAATATTTTTTTTTTTAAAAAGTAGTAGGAGTTTGAATGTAATAGAATCTAGCATATACACATTATTTACCCTTATACCATTCTAAACATCATTTTCATTTGGCTTAATATGCAGCTTGTAGGAAAAAATTTTATACAATACCCTTTGTCACATAGCTGGCTTATACTTAACAAATTATGCTTTAAGCCTTCTACCAATAACACATTTTCATTGTAAAAATTCTTAATATTTCCAATCATACCTGACCCAACCACCTTCCTTGTGGTGTTATCTCCAAATGTAACCTTGCCTCCACTTCTAACTTCTTGCGATATGAATTGTGCAGTATCTCCAGTCATATGCTTTGAACATCCACTGTCCAGGCACCATATGATCTCACGAGGTCTTGTATGAGAGCGACCCTGCAAGATTATCAAACATTAGACCTGGGAACCCAAATAAGTTTGGGTTCTCCTTTTGGCAATTTATAAAGAGATGCATGTATGATATATCTAGGTTTATGCATCTTAGGTTTCCCCATTAAATACGTTTTCTTCTTCAAAGTACAGGTGTGAGCTATGTGTCCAATCAGTTCATATTTGTTACATTTAAGTTTTGGAAAAGGATTCATAAGTCTTCTACTATTTACTTTTCTATTTAGGGATTGCATAAATTTAGGATACAAAATATGATTAGTGAAATCTTCAATTTTAGGGGGTATCCTATTTTCCTTTAGAGCTTTTATCATTAATTTGTAAAATGAATTCATATCTTTCAAATTTTGATTTGTATAATTGATTCTATAAATTTTGCTCTCAGATTCATCCTTAAAAATTTTAAATTCTTTTTCAAGTTCTACATAGGATGATTTCAAACTTTCATGATTTTTATTCAAGTCATCAAACTCATCAAGTAATTTCATGTGGTTATCATCAATTAAAGCATGATCTTTCCTAAGGATTTCATGTTCCTTTTGTAGTTCCTCAAATTCTAAGCTCAAACTAGTATGCATTTTTTTCATTTTCCTATATGCATCATGCATGTGTTAAGAAAATTTAAAAAGTTCATCATAAGTTAAGTCACATACTTCTTCTTGATCTAACTGATCAAGATTATCGGCCATTCAGCATAGATTAGTGACTTTATCTTCCTTTTACGTCTCCGACGAGTCCGAAGCTGAGTCCACCCAGAAAGCTCTTTGGAATTTGTTCTTATCCTTCTTCACAATTGGTTTCTCCTCTACTTTCTCCTAGCTAGGAGTGGCTTTGAGTTTTGGGCAGTCTATCTTAATATGTCCAGTTTTCCTAGACTCATAGTAAATAACATGATTTGAAACCTTAACATTCATATTAAATTTATCTATATTCCATTGCTGGCCTCTCTTCTGCTTTCTCTTCAGAAAGCTTTTGAATTGTCTAGTCATCAGTGCGATGTCATCTTCATCCTCAGGTTATGAGTGTTCACTCTCAGACTCCTCCACTTTTAGTGCTATGTCCTTCTCCCTTCGTGGTTCACCTACATTAATCTTTTTTTGGCTAACTCCTTGCTCGTAAGCAATTAATAAACCAAGAAGATTGTCAATAGAGTATATGTTTAGATCTTTAGACTCTGTAATTGTAATAATTTTAGCATCATAAGCAGTAGACAAACAACGAAGAATTTTATTAACTATTTCAGCATTCGTTAATTCCCTACCCAATGCATGTAAAGAGGTGACTATTTGTGTGAATCTTGTATACATATTAGAAATGGATTCATTTGGTTTCATGCAAAACAGTTCATAATCATGCAACAAGATATTAAGTCTAGATTGTTTAACCTCATTAGTCCCCTAATAAGTTATATAAAGTCTATCCCATATGTCCTTTCCACTCTTACAAGTAGAAACCGCATGTAATCTTCTGATTTAAGTGCATAAAAGAAACTATTCAAGCATTTAACATTTAGTTGTGCTAAGTCACGTTCTTCTACTGTCCAGTCCACAAAAGGTGTTTCAACTCTAACTCCGTCAACTAGTCTAGTTGGTTTTGTATACCCTTCCTGAACTAAGATCCACATACGGTAATCAAGTGACAGTAAAAATGTAGAGATATGTGTTTTCCAAAAATCAAAATGAATATTGTCGAATAATGGAGGTCTAGTTATAGAGTAACCCTCAAGTGTATTTTGGTTTCCAAATATAGCCATCTACGTTAATCAAAAAGTAGTCTAAACTTATGATTTTGAAACAAAGCTCTGATACCACTGGTTGAAACTTATTCAATATGAATTAGGTTGTTAAACCTAAGCTTATGTCCCAGCGGCTAACCAAGAGGGGGGGGGTGAATTGGTTATTAAAAATTAATCCCTCTTTTAAAAATTTAAAACTGAGAATTAATTTTAGTGAATTTTATATAAAGAGAATTTTTAACCACAAGTTAAAATAGTAAAAATTAAAAGGATTCGAAAAATAAGAAGATATAAGATTTATAGTGGTTCGGTTAAACATGACTTACATCCACTCCCCGGAGGCACCCTCCGAGTATTGCACTAATATCACTAGTGACTCTCCTTTTGCACCCACAGCAAGGCGGAGAAGCCTTTACAAAGCTCTCTTCCACCACTACTCTATGCGGCAGAGAACTATCATTCTTTTACACTCTTCCCAATATTGGAAGAAAACCATCCATCCTTTCACACTCTCCCGGTGTAGGAAGAGAATCCTTCATCCTTTCACACTCTCCAAGTGTAAGCATGGAACTCTTCATCCTTTCACACTCTCCAAGTGTGGACAGAGGACCCATCGTCCTTTCACACTCTCCAAGTGTAGGCAGAGAACCCTTCATCCTTTCACACTGTCCAAGTGTGGGCAGAGGACCCGTCGGCTTTTCACACTCTCTAAGTGTGGGCAGAGAACCCTTCGGCTGTTCATACTCTCCAAGTGTCGGCAGAGAACCAAATCTCCTTGACATATTTTCTCATAAGAAATCTAGAAGGAAGAGAGAAAAGAGTGAAGTAATCAAATACCACAAGTAGAGATTCTTACCTTTGAGTACCAAGTGAAACCTTCACGCTCTAGTAGTAAGAATCCTCCTTCAAACACTCTCTCACACTCACTCCTTGAGTCTCCCTTCAATTGTCACGAAGATCAGTAGGCAAAAAGATTAAGAGGCAATTCTAATTAGACTTTATATAGGAAAGACACAAAACACCATCCAAAAATTACTGATATTCAAGTCTGTACATAGTGGATCGTCCTGTATGATCGTGGATTATCCTGGATGAACTTACTTAAATCAGTTCAATACGAACCCAATGCATATTGGTACGAACTAACTTCGTACCCGATTATCATCCCGTACGTACTAAGTTCGTCCGGTACGAACAAAGTTCGTCCGGTACGAACAAAGTTCATCCGGTACGAATAGTTATACCATAGGTCGGTTTGATATACTACATGAAGTTATCAAGATTGGAAGAAATAAAACATTTTCGTCCTGGGATGAAAAAGAGTTCGTTTAGACAAAATTTTTACATATAGCATTTCTTCCTGGGCCGAATAGGAACTCGTTTGAACTAAAATTTTCTAGAGAGCATTTCATCCTGGGATGAATTGAAGTTCGTCTGGATAAAATTTTTACAGAGAGCATTTCATCCTGGGCCGAATACAGGATTTCGTTTGAACAAAAATTTTCCAGAGAGCATTTCATCCTAGGATGAATTGAAGTTCATTTGAATGAAATTTTTATAGATAGCAATTCAACCTTGCACGAACAGGATTTCATCTGAATGAAAATTTTCAAAGAGCGTTTCATCCTGAGACGAATAGAAAAATTCGTTTAGACGATCAGGACTTAGAAAAATTTTCTTACTTCCTTTTCGTTCCATTGCTCTTCAGAGGGGATAACTGACTTGATCGTCCCGTACGAACATGGTTTGTCCCATACGATCAGTATGAGTTTTAAAGATCTCCCCAAGTGTGTGTGTGCTAAGTTACTTAATTACAATCACTCCCTCTCAAACTTAATACAATGAAAAGTACAAGCTTCAATTTTACGAATTATCTCATGTTGAAATTTGATTTGAAGTCTTCATTTGTTTGGAGTTTGATTATCCTGAAATGTTAGTCCACACAAGAGCAAAAACAATTCTTCTAAAAAGTGTTAGGAGAAAACAAAACTTTAAAACAATAATATTTGGAATCATCAAAACTTTACAAGTTGCAAGAATGTAAAACATGCAAATAGCAACTCTCACAATAGAATATTCTTTCAAAAGATGGAGTATGAAAAAATTTCTTCTTTTTTGCTATAGATGCGAAAAGATTGGCCATTTGGATAATTTTTGTGATAAGAAAAAAATCAGGGGATATTTTCAAAGGTTCAATGGAAAATATATGTAAAGGAAATTATTCTTGTAATGTTCTGCTACTCGTGGGCAATCAAGTGATTAAAGAGTTGAATGATGGCTCTTTATACAGTGCTTGGGTTCATGTTAATAATAGAAGAAGGAGAAGGTTTACTACTGTTCAAAACAGAAATAGTTTTGTTACCAAAATGGCTTCGGGTAGGTCTACTATTTCTCAAATGAATGTAAAGAAGGTGGTCTCGACTGTTAAAGATATTTCCAATCAGGAAACAGCTGTTTTAGAAAAGAATTTCCAAATGGCGATTGATATTGTTGGAGATATTCAAGGTGTTTCAAAAGGGGTTGTTGTTATGGAAGTAGCTGCTACTATTCAAGATGATTCTGCTGGAAGAGGTATGGTTCAATCCTTATCTATTCATTATGAAGAAAATATGTTTAATGTTTTGGAATCAATTAATGAGGATGGTGAGAAAGTGGAGAATTATGTATGGGTTTATTCAGAGATTAATGAAGTTGAAGAGGGAGAGCTGGTGAATTATGCAAGATTGAATATCATCTTGGATAAAGAAGTGATTGATTCACGTGTCAGGTAGGATGTTTTAGCTTGTAAGGGAGATAATGGTGATAGCAAAGTAGATGTGAGAGATGGGATGTTAATTTCTAATGTTGTAAATGGTAAACTGAAACTATTGAAGGAGTTGAGATCTCTTGGCCCATTGAATGTTTCTTCAAGGAATAGGAAGCTTGAAGTAATTAATAAGAAAGGAGCGGGGGTCCTTCCCCCTCACTAATTAAATGAGTTCCTTGGTTTTCTGGAATGTAGAGGGGCAAATAAAGAAGCCTCTCTTTAGTTGAAAGAAGTGGTGAGGGCTTAGGATGTTTTTTTTTTGTTGGCATTGTTGAGACGAATATCTCTTTTATTGGTAAATGGGAACTTTGTAAATATATGGGGAAGGACTCAGAATTTTTTATGTTTCTTTCTGAGAGCTTGTTAGGAGGTATTATGGTTTTATGGAGGTCGAATTTGGCTTCATTTTTAGTATTGAAGGCAACTTCTCAGTGTGTAATTTGGGAATTGAAAGTATTTCAAAAATTCTCCTTGTTGGAGACATACGGTTTATGGAAGTAGAGATGTGTATACTAGAAGGAAATTATGGGAATGGTTGGATTTGTATTTCAACTTGAGCTTTCCTTCTATAATTGGTGGAGATTTTAATTATATATTTTCTCAGGAGGATAAAAGGGGTTGTAAAAATTTTAAATTTTCTCTTGGTCCACTAGATATGAAATCATTTATGAATAATAATGATTTTCATGAAGTGGGGATTTTTGGACCTAAATTTATGTGGTGAAATAATAAAGGAGGAAGTGCTAGGATTTTAGAGAAACTTGATATATGTTTGCTTAATACTTAGGCTTTGGAATTGATTTAGCATGCTACTACAAGACATCTGGCAAGGGTAGCTTTTGTTTATTGTCCTTCACTCCAATTTTCATAAGAAGAAAGTTCTCAGATTTTTGGATGTTTGGATTTCTAATTCATTATCTTTGATAGTTGTGTGAAATTCTTGGAGTAAAACTTCAAATGGTGATGATATAGAAATTTTGAACATAAAATTCAGTAGGATGTTAAAATCATTATACTTTTGGAGTAAGGCCAAATTGCAAGACTTGGTAAGGCTGAAGGATAAGCTTAAAATGGAAATTGTTGATCTTCAAATGGAGGAAGAGGACGGTGGATTATCTGAAGACAAGCTCTTGTTACTTAGGTTCAATGTTAACAAACTTAATGTTACACTTGCTCAGTTGAACACCAGGTGGAGACAAAGGGCAAAGGTAAAGTGGCTAAAGGAAGATGATATGAATTCAAAATTGTTCCATGCTTTTGCTAATGGGAGAAGGAATGAAAATTACATCCATCATCTAAAGAATGGTGATGATAATCTCGTGGAAGTTCAAGCAAATAGTGAAGATAGTTTCTTTAACTTCTTCAGTAATAAATGGAGGGAAAGGACTTGTATTTTGAAAAATCTACTACCTCATTTGTCTAAACTTAGTAAGGAGGATTGCAAGCTAATGAAAGAAGATTTCTCATTTCAACAAGTGGAAGAAATGGTGAAAAACCTTAATAAGAATATTTCACCTGGATTAGTTGATACTACTTATTCTTTTTTCAAAGCTTATTAGGAAATTATAAGTATGGATGTTTGGCTTGCTCTAAATCAGTTTTTTTCCTCGGAAAAAATGTGTGATGAGTGGAAGGAGACTTTGGTGGTATTGATCCCTAAAGTTAAAAATCCTATTCTTCCTACACATTTCAGACCGATTAGTTTGTGTAGGTCAATTTATAAAATTCTTGCAAAGGTTTGTTGAATAGGTTGATAAAGGTTATAAATAATTAAATTTCAGATGTTTAAGTGGTATTTATTAAGGGGAGGTCTTTATCTGATCACATTCTACTTGTTCAAGAGCTTTTCAATAAGTATAGATACTCAAAGTAAAAAAATATGGATTGGTGACTATTAAGGTAGATATGGAGCAAGCTTATGATAGTATGGCCTAGCTGACTCAGAAGCATTGTTAAGATAGTTGCTATTTGAATGCTTTACATTTTTACAACTTATGTAGTTTTGATGATTCCAAACATTATTGTTCCAATGTGTAGTTATCTCCTAAAAATTTTAGAAGATTTGTATTTGCTCTTATGTGTACTAACATTTCAGGAAAAATGAACTCCAGACTACGAAGACTTCAAATCAAATTCAGAATGAGATACTTTGTAAAATTTGAAGTTTGCATTTCTTTGAAATTAAATTGAAAGGGAGTGATTGTAATTGAGTGAATAAAAACATACACACACATAAGGAGATCATAAAAAAATTATACTGATCGTACTGGACGATATACGTTCGTACGGGACGATCAGACAGTTATCTCCTATTGAGCACATGGAACGAATAGGAACTTGCTTAAAAAAGTTTTCTAAGTCCTATTCGTCCAGAATGAATTTTACTATCGTCCAGGACGATTGGTTCTCTGTAAAATTTTAGTCCAGATAAAATTAAATTATAGTCAATGGCGATTGGTCATCTGGAAAATTTTTGTCCAGACGAAATTAATAATCTTCCAGGACATCTGGTCTCTGGAAAATTTTCGTCTAGACAAAATTAAATTATCGTCCATGGCGATTGGTACTCTGGAAAATTTTCATCCAGACAAAATAAATAATCGTCCAGGACGATCGGTCCTCTGTAAAAATTTTTTACAGACGAATAAATTTTCGTCCAAATGATTAACCGACTTAGAATGATTTTCAGTAGTTTCTAGAACCGACCTTGTAATAACCGTTCGTACCGGACGAACCTAGTTCGTACGGGACGATCAGCTGTACGAAAACATTTCGTATACATATACAAATGGGGTCGTTTCAAATCGTTTAAGTAAAATCGTCCAGGGCGATCCACGATCGTACGGGACGATCCACTGCGTACAGAATTGAATACTTGCAGTTTTTGGGCGGTTTTTCTTGTCTTTTGTATAAATAGTCCAAATTAGACTGCCACCTTATCTTTTTGTCATTTGATCTTCGTGCCTCTTGAGAGAATAGCCAAGGAGAGAGTGGAAGAGAGTATTCAAAGGAGGATTTCTACCATTGGAGCGAGAAGACTTCGCTTGGATTTCAAAGGTAAGAGTCTTTAATTGTGAATTGGGATTACTTCACTCTTTTATTTCTTCCTTATAGATTCTTGTGAGAAGATCTATCAAGGAGATCCGGTTCTCTATCGACACTTTGAGAGTGTGAACAGACGAAGGGTTCACTACCTATACTAGGAGAGTGTGAATAGCTGAAGGGTTTGATGCCTACAGTAGGAGAGTGTGAATAACCGAAGGGTTCGCTGCCTACACTTGGAGAGTGTGAATAGCTGAAGGGTTCGCTTCCTACACTAGGAGAGTGTGAATAGCCGAAGGGTTCGCTGCCTACACTTGGAGAGTGTGAATAGCCAAAAGGTTCTCTGCCCACACTAGGAGAGTGTGAAAGGACGGACGGTTCTCTGCCAACACTGTGGATTGTGTAAAAGGATGACAGTTCTCTGCCGCACCGGGGAGTGGTGAAAAGAGTGTGTTGTAAAGGCTTCTCCGCCTTGTTGTGGGTGCAAAAGGAGAGTCACTATTGGTATTAGTGCAATACTCAGAGGGTGCCTCTGGGGAGTGGATGTAGGACTGGTTTTAGACCGAACCACTATAAATCTGGTGTCATTTACTTTACTGTTTTTACGTTTCCGCATTTTAATTCTTAGTCTTAAAAACTCTGTGGTTGAAAAACTTTTTCTACAAAACTTAAAAGAAAGAATTTTTATTTCGGTTCAACATAATTTTAAAAGAGGGCTTAAAATTTTTTAAACTACCAATTCACCCCCCTCTTGGTAGGACATTAACTTAGGATTAACAACCTAATTACTAGACTCAACAAGCTTGTCTTGGATTATTTTGGTTTTCCTATTCATTTTGCTAATCTTGTGATGGAATGTGTGTTGAATCCAAAATTTTCCATTCTTATTAATGGGAATAGTTCCAAGTGGATAGAAGCTAAAAGTTGATTCAGACAAGGATGTTCATTGTCTCTTTATTTGATCATTCTTTGTTCCCAGCTCTTGATGAATGATTTTATTCATAAGGAAGGTGTTTGGGTATAAAATCTTCTCCAAGTGCTTCAAAGATCAACCATTTGTTGTATGTGGATGATATTTTAATGTTTTGTAAAGCTAAACTCAGGCATTTGAAGAAGATCAAAAGGATTCTTGCTGATTATTATTTATGGACATATCAAAAGGTTAATTTTCAAAAATATTGTATTATTTTTGGGAAGTCTGTCAGTCGTAGTAAGAAGAAGAGTATTTTGAGCATATTAAGAATTAATGAGGTTAAGGAGATGGTTTATTTGGGTATCAAAATGGGGTTGATAAGGATGGTTTCTTCTGATTTTTTAAACCTCTTGAAAAATATGCTACTAAGATGAATGTATGGGGGAGAAAGAATATTTCTTTAGTTGGATAACTAGTTTTGGTTAAATCAATTATTCTTTCAATTCCATTTTTCTTTGTTTCTAATACTATTGTTCATTTAATCATTTTAAAGGAAATTGATTGGATGTGTAGGGATTTCATATGGAATAATCAAGGAGGCAACCATGGATTACACTATATGGCTTGGAATGAGATTTGTAAACTGATAAGTGTTGGAGAAAGAGGACTGCATTCAGTTGGATCAAAGGTTGCTTCTTTGAGAGCAAAATTTGCATGTTAATTCTATAATAAATCAGGTTCTCTCTTAAATAAGTCATTGATGGCTAAATATAGGGATATTGACACGCCGAAGCTTGAAGAAATAATTTTGTTACTTGGAAAATATTGGTTAATGGAGTAAAATCTCTTAGACCAATCATTAGATGGAAGGTAACACATGGTCTTTCTATCAATATTTTGAAGGATGTATGGGTTTTAGATAGAATTTTTGACATGTGGCCTATGTTTATTGCTGTTATGGTTGGGGAGTTTCCTAGTTTTGACAAATTGATTGCTGATGGTGTATGGGTTTATACATAACTACAAAATTATTTTGGAGAATATTTAATTAATGAGATTGTTCAAATTTAAATAATTCTTGAAATTAATGATGTTCAACCGGAGCTTATTAGAAGTTTTTCTAGTGAATATATTGCATATGTGGTTTCCAAAGTTAATGCTAATGGTTTGGATAGTGCTAACTATTGGAAATGGATGAAGAAGTTGCATCTTTCTTCTCGTGTTGAGTGTTTTTGGTGGCGGGTTTTTAATAGTGTTATTCCTACTAATGATTTGTTGATGTATAAAAGACTATTGAATTATAATTCTTTTCCAAGAGGTTGAATTACTTAGGAAAATTTAGAACATGTAGTGATTAAATGTTCTAAAATTATTCAAGTTATTATTTTACTTAACAATTGAGGATTTCCTATTCCAGTTATCTCTTCGATGGTGGATTGTAAATTGAAGTTGGATGAGCTTTCAGCTGGGAATAAATTCAATGGAAACCTTTATTGTTCAGTGGTATTTTTTCATGGAAAAGTAGGAATTGTTTAAATCATGAAGGAAAAGAGCTTGGTGTCGGTTTCATTGATTCAATTGCTATTACTTATGTGTCTACTTCTTTAAAATTTAATCATTATTCATACTACTTGGGTGTTAATCAACATCTATTGTCTTCCAATTTTTGGCACCCTTCTCCTCCCGAATGGATTAAAGTCAATATTGATGCTACCTTGCTGCAATCGTATGAAGGTGGTTTTGGTGGAGTTTTTAGAGATCATAAGGGGAGATTCTTATCTGCTTTTAGTTTCAAGTGTATTCATTGGGACAGTAGCTTTTTGGAACTGTTAGCATTTTGTTCTTTGAAGAAAGTTATTCAAGAATGGATGAAGGAGACTAAAGGAATTATAATTGAAGGTGACATTTATAATATCATAAAGTATTTACAAAAGTTGGTTGGTAAAGCTTATTATTCTTGGGATGTAAATAATGAAATAGTGGAAGACTTATCTTTTTTAAAAGGTTTTGGGAATCTTTTATTACATTTTACTTCAAGATGTTGTAATAAGTTAGCGTATTATTGTGCTAACTTGGCTTTAGATGATGATTTTTATTGGGATGATTTAAGTTGAATAAGGTTCCTCCTACTTTTATTTCCTTGTTAAAGGAGGACTGTGATAGTATTTATATCACATAGTAGGTTGTATTAGGTTTTCCTTTTTTTAATGCAATTTACATTTTTCTCAAAAAAAAAAAAAAAAAAAAAAAAAAAAAAAAAAAAAAACTTGCATGAAAGAAGTCACATAATGATTCATAATCATTGCTACCCTAGTTGCCAACTATCATATTGGTAGCCTTTTGATAGATACAAGGAATAATGTGGAAATAATTTTAGATTTGTATGTAAAAAAATGAACTTGCTCGCTTCCCATCTCACACCTATAATATAATCGCTATGTGGCTTCTTTGGTGAGTGCAGGGAAATAAGAGCACTCATCCTACCTGACATTTCAGGTAAGGGTAACCACCAGTATATTGTGATGGCTGACATTGTCATAGTTTATGCACTTCTAACTTATAATACCATTTTCATTATGCCTATGTTAAATACCTTTAGAGTTATGGTTCCACTTACCACATCATCATCAAGTTTTTCGATGAAGAGAGAGAAATACTAATTAGAGGTGACATCACCAGTTACATACTTGCACATGTAAGTTGTGGAGAAAGTGGTGAATTCCATAGAGGAAGTATTGCAGCTCAACATGAAATGAGGTCTAGGTTTATAGAAGATAAAGGACATAGCAAAAGTACTAGTAGTTGAGGGAGAGTTTAGCTGAACCCTCAGAATAAGTGTATACTTTAATGATGAGTGTTACAATCTGGTAACCTGATTGTATGTTTTGATAATTAGAAATATTTTTGGATGTTCACTTATTTATTTATGCTTTATATATAGCATATTTATTATCTATCGCTAACCATTTTAGGTATAATATACACTAAACAGAATTGAAGAATCAAGATTTAAGATAGTGCAACATTAAAGTTTAAGTTAGTCTGTATTTGATAGAGTTTGTACTTTTTTAATTTCTTAAGTCATTTTTGTATTATTAATATGTTGGCTAAACAATCGAGCACCCCCCATAAGTGGGATAAAAAATTAATATTTGAATTTTTTGAATATCAAATTGTACTGTCACAATTGAACTGTACGATCTATTAAAATAATTAATTCAAATGTTTAACTATATGAAATTAATTAAATTTTAGTTATAACTAATCTTACTGTACGATCTCCAATCATTTATGGCAACTAGTTATTTTGATAAACCATATTACCAAAATCAGATAAAGTTGAAATTTGAACTCATCATACTATATGAAATATATCGTACTATATGAACATAAATTAAAATGTTCTAATTTAATTTCGAGAGTTAATAAATCAAATAAGAATTAAACCTTCATTAATGATCTTATTATAAGATCATTATCATACATGAAGATAAAAAAGAGAGGTCATAGATCAAACATTGGTTAGTCCTGGATGATACATGATTCAATATAACCAATCATATTATACTAATACATATCGTATAGTACAATTAGACATGGAATCAAATTAATCATACTATATTACTATTCATCATACAAGATTATCATCGACAAAAATTGAAGTAATCAAATAACACGATCTAAGTATCATACCATACAATAAAAATAATTAATTTTAAAAATAAAAATTTTTAAGAGCTTGCTTTATAAACTAAAAATAAGAGGCTTGAGGTCCAAGAAGTTGAGTAATAGAAGATGTTTTCTAGTGAGAGAGCTTGGGAGAAGGAGAGGGGGGTCTCCTTGCTCATGTGGAGTCTACACCACTTGGAGGAAGAGAGAGAGTGAGGTTAAGGAAGTTTTTCATTCAAGGAGTCAAGGGATATGATAGGGTTGACATGGTTATTTCAGTAAGCCTACACCTTGGGTCCTCCATATTGTGGTTGTGTAGCTCTTAGAGAATAGATCTAAGAAAATACTTTGTAAAAGACTTACTAGCTAAAGAGGCTAGGGGATATCATCTCCACTGAGCCAAGAAAAAGAAGGAGAGGGATGTCATCTCCACTAGAGTGAGAAGCTAAAAAAGGGAATAGCATTTCCACCATAGTAAGGATATAAAAAAAAAAAGAGGATCATATCAGTTGGCCATGAGGCTAAAGGAGGGAGCGCCAACTCTGCTATAGTGAGGAGTTGAAGGAGGAACAATATCTTTGCAAACGGAGAGGTGGAAGGAGGAAGATTCTTTAAGGTTCAAAAAGTCTTAAAATCTTATTCTCCACCTAGTAAAGGAGATGGATTTCTCCACCTGGTTGAGGGTCAAAGGAGCTTGAGTTAGTGCAATTCCCAAAGAGGAGGACTTTTGAAGAGTGGATGTAGGTCGATTCACCTAAACTATTATAAATTTGGTTTATATATTCTTACTCACACTTACTTTCTTGTATTTATTTGCCTACACTTCATTTTATTTGGTTGATCTTTTGGAAAGTTGTTGTTAATAAATTTTTACTTAAATTTTGGTTGAATGATAAAAATAAAAAACTTGAATATTTTTTAAATGTTTGAAAAAAAATATTTATTTGCCATTTTTAGTTTGAAATTTTTTTTCTTAAAGCTTATGTATGTTTCCTTGATTTTATTCATCTGAAGAAAAGTTTTAAAATACTAATTCACCCCTCTTCTCCTCACTTAATTTTCTATAGCACTTTCGAGGAGTACAAATGTGAATTAATCCTAGACCCTTAGAGTACTGGGATGTCTTTTGTTTATATGAAAGTAGAGATGTTAGGAGTTGATGAAGAAGTCACCTTCCATAGGCTCAATATGAGAAGGGATGCCAGGATTATCAAGCATAAAATAATGAAGACAATATGTATACTCATTAAGACCATAAGAGAGTAGAAGCAAAAGTTAGAAGAGGCCAACTTTATCATAAATGTCCAATATCTAAACTTGATCTTTAATGTGGTTATGGTATACAGGTAATTAGTGAAAGATCAATGGATGGTTGTGAAGCCAACTAAAATATGAAATGGCACACCAAGAGGAGGGGTGAATTGATATTTAAAAGTTTTTTCAAAAACTTTTTAAACTAAATAATCAAATTATATTTTTTAATACGAAAGCAAAATACAAAATCAAAATAACAATGCTATGGAATAATACTAATCCTTTTGTATTTTTAATTTTGTAGACAAAAATAGTAAAATTTTTGTTTCATTTTATTTTTTTTTTTTTTAATTTCTTTTTGAAACAATGATCAATTCAATAAACCATAGTGATTATTAAACTTAACCAGATTGTAGTAAAACCGAACATATAAGAAAATAAACTTTAGAAAGTAAATACATAAAATAAAAGAACACAAATCATATTCTTATAGAAGTTCAGTCAATTTTTTCTAAGTCCACTACCTGAAGTCCTTCTATTTAGATATTGTACTAAATAAATAGTGATTCTCCTTCAACCCCCATTGCTATAAAAAAATCCATTGCATAATCATTTTTACAAACTTGGGGTGGTGGAGCTGAATCTGTTTCACCAACTCGATGCAGCAAAGTAGTCAGAATACTTTCACCCTTATGATGTGATGGAGTAGCCCAAATCAGTTTCACCCTCCCATTATAGTAGAGTATCCCAAATCACTTTCACATTCCTAGTGCTGTAGTGTAGCCCAAATCACTTTCATCATCCTAGTGTGATGGAGTAGCCGACATCCCTTTGACACTAAATGGTCCTTCATGGAGATTCCCTCAAGAATAACAATGACACATGGAGGAACTCAAGTACAAGTTGGCTAGAAAAATCATACATAATCTTCTCTCATACTTCTTTGAAACCCAAAATAATCTTTTCATTCTCTCACTTCCTCACCCCTTTTCTTTCCTTTTGCTCAAAGCCCTCTCTTCAACGCTCTCTCACAAAAAAACTCAAATCATTAACTATAAAAAAACTTCTACAAAGTCTTAGCAATAATTTAAATAGTGGGCTTCTAAAAATTCTAACAATTAAATTCTTTCATATATGTTCATATAGTATAAATGATTGATTGTACAGTACGATTGATTCAATTCTACCCTGTTAATATTGTTCGATAAATAATATTACAGAAAGATTAGTTTAATTTCTCAACTGATTGTACTGGACAAATGATTAGTAGTGCAATATGATTAGTTCAATCATATCACAATTCATGTATGACGAATATTGGGATGACCAAAAAGTATCTTTATCTATCATCCTATACGATCAAATTCAAACAGTACAATCTTAAATCTTAATTAATCCATATTTGATTTATTATTCATAAGGATTAAATTATGATATATTTTAAAATATCATACAATATGATTATATTTGTATGGTACAAATAGATGTTCTAGTTGACTCGATAGTGTGATACTTAATTATGAGGTTCCTAAATGCATTCTCACACAACTATAAAATCAAGATAGCCTTTATCACTATAGAAAGCCTCTAGTGCTATAAGGTGATGCACTTCTTCTTGAAGGATACAGGAGCGACTTACCAAAGAATGATATATGCAAGGTCTTTAAAAACTAAAGGGGGAGTAAGGTCAAAGTGTACATTTGTGACTTTCTAGTGAAGAGTAATCATCCAACCAGCATATTGAGAATTTTATAAAAGATATTTCCCACCCTCAAAATATATAATATGAACTTGAATTTATTAAAATATGCGCTTTGTGTAGTTTTAGGGAAATTCTTAAATTTTCTTCTCGCACCTAAAGGCATGAACATAAATTAAGATAAGGTGAAGGCAATCTTAGAGATGAAGTTACCCTAAATAAACTAATGAAGTGCAACGACTAACTAGGCGTGTCACTAGGCTCAATCACTTTATCTCTTGACTTGATTAGGGGTGAATTAGTATTTTAAAAAGAACTTGGTGTGTTTTTATTTTTTATTTTTTTATTTTTTTATTTTTCTGGGGAAACCCACGGGGGAGGAGGGGGGGTGGCTACGTGTTCATTAAAAATGAGGTTACATGGTCCTTAACATGAAACTTAAGCTCGCTAATACTCGAAAGAGATACAACAAAAATATAAATAAACCTTAAAATTTTGAAGCTTTAATTGAATTAAATTACTATTTTTATATATTAAAATAAAATTTTGAGTTGGAAAAAATTATTGCATGTTCAAAATAACACAATAAAAAATCTTAAATAAAATACTCAAAATATGCATAATCTCAATATCTATACATATAAAAATTTATGCGGTGAAAGTTTTACCAATACAAGATTGTTCTCATTTTTTGCTAAAAGAAACACAAATTTGTTCTAAAAAATAATAAAAATACAAAATCCTTAAAATCAGAAATAAGGTAAAGGTTTCTTATAATGAGATGAGCAAATTGCCCAATAGGCTTAATTGGCAAAATCGCTCTACTCCTACAGATCATAATTCTCTTTTTATCTCTCCTCACTTTCTCTCTTATTTTTTCAAAACATTTCCTTATTTTCTAAAAAAACAGAATAGAGAAAAATGGATTTAAAAGCTTTTGATAAATTTTTATGATATTTTAAATAAAATATTAATATATATATTTACTTTATTTAATTTTCAATAAAAAATCCATATAAATCTATTTGGGGCATTAAATAGAATAATTGAAAGTTTAAGGAGGTTATGAAACCTCTAAGAATAACCAAAAGTGGGGTGAATTTATAATTTAAATTTTTTTTAATAGTTTTTTTTTAACTTTTTAATATCTAGAAAAAGGCAATTTAATCCTGCATTGCAGAAGCAAATTAATTTCATAATAGCAAAAAATTAGAGTTTGTCAAACACATAGTAACTCACAAAAAAATAAAAATATGGAAAGTAATAAGAATAAACACATCAGATTTTATAGTTGTTCGATCCAACCTGTTCTACGTCCACTCCCTAGAACCCTTCATTCCAGGTATTACACTAAAAATTTTGTCTATCCTTTTTCCCCCAAAGTAAGGTAGAGAAGCCCTTACAAAATCTCTTCTACCAACCCAGTGCGGCAAAGGACCTTTCTCTCTTTTTCACCCTCATAGTGAAGGAAGAGAACCTATAATCCTTTTTATCCCTCCTAGTGATGGCATAGAAGAAAGAACTAGTGTTGTAAATGTTAGTCTGTATAGGTTGTTAGACCTATTACAACTGTCTCAAAGCTAATAAAGAGGGGGGTGGATTGATTATTTAAATAAAAATTATTAAAAAATTATAAAAAATTGTATTAGAATGTTAAGCACATTGAAAATTTTCAAAATCAAATTTTCAACCACAAAATTAAAAGAACAGAAAAATAAAAAATTGTAGTAAAAAATAAAAATATAAAGTTTATAGAAATTTATATTGGTTTGGTCCAACAAGACTTACGTCCACTTCTTGAAGACTCCATCTTCAAATATTGCACTATATCAAAGTGACTCTCCTTTTACTCCCATAATAAAGCAGATAAGCCCTTACAATTAACCTCTCTTGTACCAATACGGTAGAATACCGTCATCCTTTCACACCCTCCTAGTGTCATAGAGAACCATCATCCTTTCTCACCCTCCTGGTGTCAGCAGAGAACTGTCATTCTTTCACACCCTCCTAGTATTAACAGAGTACAGACATCCTTTCATACCCTCTTGGTGTCGTCAAAGTATTGGTGCTCCTTTAAAAATCTTCTTCCAAGAGACTTCAAGAAAGTTGAGAAGAACTTTGAAGAATAAGCAAGCGATACTCACTATTGGGCAACCTTGTGAATACCCTCATAATTCCCTCTTAAGAAATCTCTCACTCTCCAATCACAAGAAACTCTCCCAAATACTCTCCAAGTACACTCTCAAAAGAAATTCATAGGAGTCCTCTAGCAATTAGTTTTTAGAACTTTTTTATATGAATGACATGAAAAATCATCCAGAAAACTAAAAAAATTAATTTGTTCGTCTAGGATTGTACAGTACGATCACAAATCATATGTATGAACAGTTCATAATTTGTTCAGATGATCCTGTGCAAACCAATTTTGTATTATGGATAACATACATATGAACTAACATCGTATAATATAATCAATTCAAAATTGATCTGATTTGCCCGATATGATTCTGTATGAACCAATTTTTTACTATGGATAGCATATTGTATGAAATTAATATCGTACAGTATGATCTGTTTAACCAAAACCATGCTTCGTTTGGTACAAAAATGGATGAGTCCATTTTGTACTATGGACATCATATGTACTAACATATGATCATATAGTATGAATAGTTCAAAAAATTTACTTATTCTTATGGATGAATAGGTATACACCCATTTCGTACTCTAGACATCGTCTGTATGAACCTGTGATTGTATAATACGATTAGTTCAGAAAAATTTGAGTTTATTTGGGATGAACTAGTACGTAGCCATTTTGTACTATGGATGTCGTTTGTATGAATGTACTTTTTACAATATGAATAATACTTAGAAAATTTTTCTTGGCATGATTTGATCAACTATATTATGAAGGAACACTCAGGTTAAATAGTCTCTTATAATCCATGATCGTACATTACGATTAGTTTTAAAAATGTAAGTTTTTTGCACTCCCTAGTGTGTGTGTTCACGGTTATCCAATTATAATCACACTCTCTTAGACTCAAGAAAAATATTAAATGTTCAGACTTCAATTATAATAAACCCTAATTTAATCTATCTTGAAGTCTTTAGAAATCTGAAGTATGATTTCCCTGAAAAGTTAGTACACACAAAGAACAAAAATAATATTTCCAATATATGTTAGGAGAAATAATAATCCATACAATAAGATTTTAAAATCATAAAAAACACACATGATATAAAAATATAGTTATGAAAACTAAGTTGCAATAATATAGTGTTTCCTGGAGCATCTAAAAGACCAAGTTAGAAGCTTGAAGAAGACGAGGAAGAACCTTGCTTGGAGCAACCTTGTAAAGCCCTAAAAAATTTCCCTTATAAAAACTCTCCCTCTCTTCTCTCTCTCAAAGCTCTCCTAAGCACCTCTTTGCTTCCACTTAGAACACCTTATTAGTAAAAGCCTTTTAGGAAAGACTTTATGAAAACTTAAATAGAATGCCTCTTAAAAAGCCCTAATTTTCAATCTACCAACTCTAATTGTTTAGTACGATCCAAGATCGTCCAGTATAATTAGTTCAAAGTACTCCTATTAGTACTATATGAGGAGATAGACTATGTATGATTAGTTTAGAGAGATGAATATATTGTCTAGGATGATTTGGAACATCATCCAGTACGATAATATCAAAATAGCCTCTTTAGACAATATGAAATGTGTAACCCAGTATAATAAGTTCAATAGATATACTTATTACCCTGTATGATTGGCAACAATATAATTATCTTCCCATGTATAAATCGGTTGGTATTGTACAAAATTGGTGGTTCATCCTATATGATTAGTAGAAAAATTATTGCATTTCTTCTTGGATATTAAGCAACATTGTAATTGTCATCCCATGCATCGCTCAAATCATAGAGTACAATCATTAACAATCATCATATACAATTTGCATGAACAAATTAACCATAATTGTTCCTTGAATCACAAGATCTATTTAGGGAACATTATTATATATTATACAGTACGATGAATAACATACAATACGATTAGGCATAGATTTTGAATATTAAAATATTACATAGATTGTTTTTAACAGCTATTTTGCTGATTATAACTGATCGTCATGCATGATAAGGATCATACAGTATGATGAGTTTAATCAATCTTTCTTAGCACAGGTGCCTTAATTAGGATTTTCTAGTTAACAAATCATCTAATATGATAAAAATCACATTGTATGATTAATTTAAAAAATAGAGATTTTTCTAACTCACTGACTCACTTGCTTGAGTTCGTGTGTGTGTGTGTGTGAAAGGTTATGTTGCTTTAGGATCAACCATAAAACATATTTGACTTAAGAAATGTAAAAAGTATAAAAAGACTAAAAAATATAGAATAATCCTAGTCTACATAGTCTTGAGCTGATCAAGGTTGCAAGTGAGTTGTGATCCTAAAATATTAGTGAGCATGGCAGAACATATATGTTATAGATTCAAATAACATAGTGGAAAATCCAATATTTTTTGTTAATATCAAAATCACAAGTCTTGGGTTTGAATTTGCAACAATCTTCCCATTTTTATGATGGAAAATATTGTTGGTTTATGATTCAAGAGTGTTTTTATTATTCCCTAAGCTCCCCCTTTCTAAGTGATTTTTTTCAAAAATAGGGGAGGTGTTAAAGTAACTTTTTTATTTATTTTTTAAAAATAAAACACATAATAAGAGAACACAAAAGTTAAATGATAAAAATGGAATTGAATATTTCAAAGAAAAATACAAACTATTAACACATGCAACTCCCCCTTTTGACATCTCAAAAGGAGGAGGAAACAACATCAAACAAACATGAAGCTAAAAAAATAAGAAAAGTACAGAAATCACTAAACAAAATAGAAACATGAACAAAGAAGGATCCTGATCAGATGGAGGTGGAGGAGGTGATGAATGAAAGTACTAATGGATTGAGGCAAACTAGTTTACAAACCATGCCATATCCTGATTATGCTACTACTGTTGTTGGGCTGCATACTGATCAAAGAGGGCTAAGTCATTTTTGTGTTGTTGCTACTGTTAAGCCACATAAGAATTAAAATGGAGCACCCACTAATCAAACCTCTAGATCGACTGATCAAATTGAGATTGTTGGAGGATATGAGTAGGGGTGGAATAGGTTCTCACTCTTCTACCACAAGCTCACCATCCATATAGTGATTATTGTGAAAGACATGGAAGGAGCTATTTTTAAAGTAAACTGGGAGGAAATTAGGTGGAGTAGGATATTAGAAGTTTTATTTGGTTTCTAGGATAAAGACAATGATATGTCATAAGGCTAGATTGACCATTCTCTTTTGACGGGGATTTCTAATAACAATTAGATGTTCAAGGTAGTGGATAATAAGGTAAGTTGCATTAAAGTCAAATTGAGCCATTATGAAATAAGTTGTAAGAGAAAGAATAGGAGTAATATTAATTCGATCACCAACTTTAGGAATGATAGAGTTTCTAAGTATATGCTAGATGATGTGGGCATCCTAAACTAAGTTGTTTACATGGGCAATGAAATATATGAGATTGAATTACCTAAGGGTGGTGTTTTCAAGGGCCCAATCAAAATCAGGATTTGTAGCTAGAATATAAATTTTTTCACCAATAGTTGAAAGATGTAGAAAGTCATGGAACTCTTGGTAGGTAATCTCTACTTGCTATATATTAACATAAGATTGGAGAGAAGTACTCTCAATATTGATCCTAAGGCTTGCAAAAAATTCAAAAAGTAATTCATAATTAAAAAGGGTATGTAAGAGTAAGAATAAATGTGGAAGTGGTATGGGAAAATAGTGGTACTACTTAAAAGTTTTGATCCACCTAATTGATGACTTTGGAGGTGGTGATTCCATCATTCATATATTTATTACAGACCTCTTCATCAGTGGCCTCATAAAATTGAGGGTCTACTTATCAATGGGAGGAACTCCTAATGAGTGTTCGAGACCACTTCCTTCCAGCCATTTCTAAGATTTAGAGCATAAGTGAGAGGGTAGGAGAGGTAAAAGGATTATACTGAAGAAGAAGGTATGAATTTGGGCTATTTATATAGAATCATCCAGATCATACAGTACGATTGTGAGATCGTACTGGATGATCGAGTAGAATAAATTTGTCAAGTTCGATCAACCAAAAAGTTAGTCTGATCATAAATATGATCAAAATTATACTAAAAGATTATAGACAAAGAATTTCTCCCGAGGAGTCACATGGACGATTGTTGACTTATAATATTGTACAATACAAATAGGTGTTCATACAATATGATATGTTATTTAATATTGGACAGACCAAATTTAATTCGTCCAACAACTACTACCATATGGATAGTACAATACTATGGTGGTGATCGTACAATATATTCACTCATAATTGATGAATATGAACCCTTATATGCACTATAATTAGATCTACAAAGATATTTGTAAAGATCATACAGTACTGTGTGCATCCTTCAAATTTGGCGTTCATTACGTATATTTTCACCTCTTGGGCTTATTCTATTCCTCTTTTTGCTTTTGCAAACTTCCTTCCTTTGTAATTCCTTAAAACTCTCAGTTGTGATATTATCTTTCAAATATGAGAGAGGAAGAACTCACTCTCTTATACAAGGAAGAGTAAACCACAAATCAAATCCTGATCCAATTGATATAGATAAACAACTTGATTAAGAAAATTTAAAATAATTTCATTGATTTGAAAAAATATTCAAATGAGACAAAAGACTGTAGGAAGATGAAAAAGATCTAAATTTCATGGCCAAGTTTTAATTTGAAATAGATTCTAATTCAAAAGGAAATTACACCACTAAAGGTGTTAGAGGAAGAGATATAATTTTCAACTTTTCTTCCTTTAACTATTTTAAAAGAGTCAATCATTGGTTACAAAAATGGTAAAATTTTTATTTAAGGAAAGGTTTAATTACTAAAGTGAGTAGTGATCAGATGCTTAAGTTTTAAAAGAAATATATAAGCACACGCATAAAGAAAAAAAATTAAAAAAAAACTATAAAAGGATAGAAAGATAAAATAAAAATAATAATCAGATTTCATATTTTCATTCATGAATATCTATGACACCTAATCTAATTTTTAAGGTGCTAAATTTTTCAAAGCTAGTGGTTTTATATAGTAATTTACAAGCTGAGTTTAAGTGGCTACATGATGTAGCTCTATATCTTCTTTGGTGACATGGTCCCTAATGAAATGGTGTCTTATATCTATGGGTTTGGTTCTGAAATGTTGGATTTGATTTTTTAAAATATATATGGTTGTAGTTTTATCACATAAGACTAGAATGGTTCATTCTTGAAATCATAAATCAAGAATTTATTACTTAATCAATGAACTTATGTCATATACCTTCCTAAGCCTATATATTCAGCTTATACAGTATACAAAGCTATTGAATTTTATTTTCTACTGGAATAAGAGACTAAGGATTATCCTTTGAATTGACATGTTCCAAAAGTACTTTTCATATAAAACCTATATCCTATAAAGTCTGAATTAGAATATCCTATAATTTCAAAGAAAGTGTTGCGCCTATGACACCAGATTCCCAAGTTTTAGGTTCTTAAGAAACATTTAAGGGTTCTCTTAGCAGCAGTTAGGTGGAATTCATTTGGATCACCCTGAAATCTAGTAGAGGCAAACATTAAACATAATATCATGATGGGTAGTAGTTAAGTAAAGAAGTGATCCACTTATTCCTTTGTATTTCTTCTAATCAATTGATTTTTCACTTGAGTCTTTATCCAACTAAACTATAGAGATCGTGGGAGTGTTATTTACCTTGGCTTTATCTATTTCATATTTCTTTAGGATATCCTTAATATATTTTGATTGACTAAGAAAAAATCCATAATCCTTCTGCCTTATACTAAATCCAAGAAAGTTGTTCAATTCTCCTATCACACCCGTCTTAAACTCCTTACTCATTATCTTAAAAATTCATTATATAGCTTTTTATCAGACGATTCAAACCAAATATCATCAACATAGATATGGACATTGAGTAGTTATTAGCCTACCTTTTTGAGAAATAGCATGGTGTCTATGCTCCCCTTAACAAAGGTCTTTTCCAGTAGGAATGTGTTTAGCCTTTCATACTAAACTATAGGTGCTTATTTCAGTCCATATAATATCTTTTTTAATTTTAACTCATAATTAGGAAATTGTGAATTTTCAAAGTTTGGGGGTTGTTTAACATATACATCTTTTTTTATTATCACATTTAGAAAGGCACTCTTACCATCCATTTGGTACAATCTGAATCCCTTAAAGTTGGCAATGTTGAGTCTAGTAAATAGGTTGTTAGACCTAAGTTAATGTTCCAAGGCTACCAAGAGGGGGGGGGGGTGAATTGGTACTTTAAAAATTTAATCCCTCTTTGAATTTAAGTTGAACCGAAATGAAAATTTTTCTTTTAAGTTTTTCTAGAAAATGTTTTTCAACCACAGAGTTTTTAAAATTAAACACATTTGAACAATAATGTTTGGAATCATCAAAACTATACAAGTTTTAAAAATGTAAAGCATGCAAATAGCAACTATCTTAACAGGCAAAAGCTTGTAGCACTATTATTGCTTCTAATCTAGGTCCAAGGGAAAACGTTTCTTAAAAGTCATCCCTTCTATCTGGTTGTACCACTTAGCCACCAGTCTTTCTTTATTTCTAACCACTACACCATATTCATTCATCTTATTTTTGAAAACCTATTTTTTTCTAACAACACTTTGGTCCTTAGCTCTTTTAACTAGTTTCAAAATATCATTTCTAACTAATTAATTCAATTCTTCTTGCATGACTAGGATTTAGAATTCATTAGATAGTGCTTGATTTATAGTTGTGGGTTTAATCATTTAGATAAATACATACTGGTTAACTTCTTTTCTAAGTCCATGTCTAATTCTAACACCTTTAGATGAGTCTCTTAAGATCAGTTCTTAAGGATGACTTGAAGAATATCTTTATTCTCTAGGCAATAAATTTTTATGTTCTACCCTTCCTTCTAGATTTATAGAATATACTCCTTGGGTGACTTCATCCACTTCTTCTTATTCTACCCTAAACCCTCCAGAATTATCAGATTCATAAAAAACTATATCAGTGGTCTCCTCTACCATTAGTGCTCTTTTATTAAAAACTCTAAAAGATTTTTCAACATTTGAGTATCCTAGGAAAACTTCTTCATCACATTTTGGGTCAAACTTTCATAGTCAAGATTTCCCATTGTTTAGAATGAACACTTTATATCCAAAGATACGAAGGTGAGAGAGGTTGGGTGTCCTTCCCTTAAGGATTTTATAGAGTGTCTTATTTAGCTTGGATCTAACACTAACCCTATTCATAAGATAACAAATTGTATTTACCACTTCTGCCAAGAAGTATATAGGAATTGAGTATTTAGCTAACATGGCTCTAACAACTTCTACCAAGGTCATGTTCTTTCTTTTAACTATCCCAATCTGCTAAGGATTCTAGAAGCTAAAAAGTTATGATATATCATTTAGTCCTTACAATAATATTCAAAATTTTTATTCTCAAACTCTCCACCATGATTACTATAAATGGTCAAAATTTCACATCCTAGTTTTCTCTGAATCCAAGTGGAGATTATTCTCAATTTCTCAAATGATTTACTTTTATAAGATAAGAATCTAACTTAAGTAAACATCGAGTAATCATCAATAATCACAAACCCAAAGACTTTCCCTCCCAGGCTTATAGTGCTAACGTGCCCAAAGAGATCCATGTGATTGACTTCTAATGGTTTGCTAGTGTTAATGTCCTTAATTGCATGTAAGGAGGATTTGACACATTTTCTTAACTAACAGGCATCACAAGAGTGATACTTAGTTAAATCTAGTATGTGTATGCCTCTTAGTAAGTTTTTTTTTATGATTTTTTAAGATTTTTCATGCTTACTTGACATAGTCTCTTATGTCATAACTAGGATTAATCAACAATAGTTTTTAGGCTAAGAGAAGTAACAGAATTAATACAATTCAGATCAAGCATGTAAGCATTCTTCATTCTTTGTCCTTATAAAATAATATTTCTATTTGATCTAATCATGTAAATGGTAGATAATTTTTTTTCTCTAAAGCCTTTATCACAAAGTTGGCTAATGCTGAGCAAATAATGTTTTAAGCCATCCCCAATAAAATATTTTCAATCATAAAATTTTTAAGTCATCAATTATAATTGATCCAACCACCTTACTAGTGGTGTTATCTCCAAGTGTTACCTTGCCCTTTCCTAAGCCTCTAACATGTTGAATTCCTTTACATCTATAGTCATATGGCTTAAGCATTTGCTGTCCAGGTACCACATGCTCTCACTAGGCATTTTCTTAGAACAGTCCTATAAAATCATCAATGATTAGATTTGGGAACCCAAAAAATTTTGGGTTCCATCTTATGGATTGATGGATGAAATGCTTGCATGTTATGCTATGATTTATATAATTTTGGGCTCCACACTAAATGAGTTATACGGTCGATAGTGCAAGTGTGGGAGAATTATCCTAGCATGCCATAAGAAAAACACCTAACTCTTTGGAATGGATTTACTAATCTTGGTTGGTAATGGTACATCTTCCTAGGTTTAAATGATGCATGATGTGGTGATGATTTGTGAAATTCTATAAGTGTAGGTGATGGTTTATTTTCTTTAAAAGCAGTTATTTTCTCTTGCAAGAATTTGTTTGTACTTTCAAGAGTTTAATTATCAATTTTTAATGCATGCTCCCTTGCTTCAATTTAAAGTCTTTAAAGATTCTCAGTTATGAGATTATCTTCTAAATATAAGAGAAGAGGAACTCACTATCTTTTATAGGGAACCAAAACGTGATCCATCTGATATAGACAAACAACTTTAATAAGAAAATTTGAAAATTGATTCATTGAATCACAAAAAATTTTTAATGAGATAAATAAATGTAGAAAGTTAAAATAGATTTTTATTTCTTGGTTTAATTTTTAATTTGAAATAGTTTTTTATTCAAAAAGAAATCACACCACTAAATAAGTTATACGAAGAGGGAAAATCATCAATTTTGCTTCCTTTAACTGTTTAGAGAGGTCAATACTCACTTACCAAAAATTTAAGTAAAAAGAAGTAATTTTTTTTTTTTTAAATGTGAGAAGTGATTGATTCTCTTATGCAAATAAGATGTGAGATGTGATTTGTAGGAGATGATCAGAGAGTGTTCTAAAAAACATTCACAAAAATAAAATAAAATATAATAATTACAAACATAAATAACGAAATACTAAAACTATAAAGAAAATAAAAACATTTTTGGTGAACAAAAATAAAGAACAAACACACATGCATTAACTATAGCACATATAAAAACACACAAACAAAATTTTATACCTCATCATCTTGTTCCTGGTTTGATGATTTAGAAGTTTGGTTTGCCCAGGAGGTCTTTTGCTTTTTATCATTTAACCTCATTATAATTGGCTTAATTTTCCCCTTTTTATTTACATGAAGTCTATTCATATTAGCATATTGGAAAATCTAACAATGTTTATTTTTATAAAAATCAAAAGATTTGGGTCCAAATTTGCAACAAAATCATCCATAAAATAATATATTTTATTTAGAAAAGACAAGTGATATCGGTTTGTAATTTGGAGTTATATTGAGTTCAAAAAACAATATTTAGCTAGGTCAAAATATAAGTTATTATGATTTACACACTTTGAGAAAATATCATCCCTGAAATTTTCCTTAAGGATTCGAGCATAAAATTGAGATAAACCAAATCCATACAATCAAAACTCAAATCAAAGAAAAATCAAATTAAAACTCACTAAAAATCATAAAGTCATTCAGTTCATTATATCATGTATCATTCAACTATGCATGATATGTTATGTCTTTCAATCATTCAAATAAATTTCTTTCTAGTAGAACTTTCAATTGTTGATCTTCCAGATGTACACATCACATCAATAGTAAAGTAGTTGTAGTGGGTAGTGGTGTAATAGTCTCCCTCTGACTACCACTGGCAGTTACATCATTTGCCATGTTTATTTATCTTTCATTACATACTCTTGACCCAACAGTCCTCTATCCTGCAGTATTTATGGAATCTCCTAATCCAAAATTAATTCATCCTCCAAATCCCCTCTAAGGATAGTCTATAACCTTATGTCCCTGCTATCCACATGAAAACATCACCAAGTCAACAAGTAGTACTAACCTGTATGTCATAGACTATAATGAATGCACTCACCATAGCTACCAGTAGATGCTACTGACGCATATTCCCTTAAATTACTATACCTACTTTTTTGTCACTACCTCTCTCTCTATGTGGTTCATCCATGTTCCTTTTTTTGATGAAATCATATATTGAACTTACATCATATCTGGATGCTGGTGCTGCCAAATCAATCTCAATCAATCTTACCTGCTATACAAACTGAAAAAAATCCTAAATTCATATAGGTACTAGCGGATATCTGAGCTACCTATTTAATGCTTGTAGAAACTAATATAACTTTTCTTTAGCAGTTGGGATCAAATGAGATACATACCTAGCAAAAGCATTAAACTTGGCTTCATACTACATCATTGTCTTGCATCCTTTCTCCAACTTAATGAAAGCTTCCTGATTTATCATTGGGCTAGCAGAGGTACAAAACACATCATGATAACTGTAGAGAACTCATCCCAAGTGATCTTAACATTTTTCTTCCCTTGAAATTTCTCTCTATTATCTAATCCACCATCTCTCTGCCTATCCTTCAAAGAAATGTTGATTCTTGAATAGGTTGTTAAACCTAAGCTATTGTCCCAAGGCTAACCAAGAGGGGGGGGGGGTACTGTCGCAAAGCTAACGAAGGGGGGGGTGAATTGGTAATTTTAAAAATTTACTCTTGGATTTAAAATTTGAAAACTATTGATTCTAATAGTAATTTAATTAAAGTTTCAAAATAACTTTTCAACCATAAGCAAATAACTTGTAGTAAATAAATAAGGAAATTTAAAAGACATAAAGATTTATAGTGGTTCGGTCAAACATGTTCAACCATAGAAAAATAACTTATAGTAAATAAATATGAAAATTTAAAAGACACAAAGATTTATAGTGGTTCGGTCAAACATGACCTACATCCACTCCCTGAGTACTCCCTCTTTAGGTATTGTAGTATTACCAAAGTGTCTCTCCTTTTGACCCCACAGCAAGGCGGAGAAGTCTTTATAAAACCTCTCTTTCACTAATCCTTAATGCAGCAAAGAATCATCGTCTGTTCACACCCTCTAAGTTTTGGCTGAGAACCATCATTCTCTCCAAGTGTTGGCAGAGAATCATCATCATTTTATACTCTCCAAGTGTCCGCAGAGAACCATTATCCTTTCACACTCTCCAAGTGTCCATAGAGTACTAGATTTTTTTCAAAGATCTTCTCACAAGCAATCTAGAAAGATAAGAGGAAGAGTGATAACTAAAATTACAAAGAGATCCTTACCTTTGAGTATCCTTATGAACCCTTCACCCTCCACTTGCAAGAAATCTCTCTCAAACACTCTCTCACACTTTCTCTTTCAATTTCCCTTAAAACATCATGAAGATAAGAATTTTTCATGTCAGTTTTAGTAGACCTTTTATACCAAAGGCAGGAAAAGCCGTCCAAAAAATTAAAATTTTCTTTTTTTAGCATATTTTATCGACAGTGTGATCAAATTTCATATGTACAAACAAGTCAAAAATTGTTACGCACAAAACTGTTATGAATTGGTATGAAACCATTTTGTTCATGATCATCATCTGGTATGAACCAAGTTGATCCGGTACAAATAATTAAAAAATTTTTCATCTTCATCGGGACAAAGAGGGACCCCACAATTTCTTACCCTGTATGGTGTACATATGATGACGACATCTTCTAGTACGACCAGTTAGAAATTTTTTCAAGTTTGTCGATATGAAGATTTGGGATGAAATGGGACCTCACAATTTCGTACTATGGAAGTTATGTATGAACTGTGATTGTACAGTATGATCCATACTTAGAAAAAAATATTTTTGAGCGAAAAGGGACTCGTTCATTTTGTACCTGGAAGGAATGTATGAACTGTAATCATACAGTGTGATTCATACTTAGAAAAAATATTTTTGAGTGAAAAGGGACCCATCCATTTTGTACTTTGGAAGGCATGTATGAATTATAATCATACAGTATGATCCATACTAAAAAATATTTTTGAGCAAAAAGGAACCTGTCTATTTTGTACTCTAGAAGGTATATATGAACTATGATCATACAATATGATTAATACTTAGAAAAAATTTCATTTTTATTCATTGGATTGCTCATCAGGGTAAATAACTAATTAGATCATCCCGTACAAATGGATATCGTACAATACGATCAGTTTTTTTTTTTTAAATAGATTTTAAACTCTCCCCTAGTGTGTGTATGCTCAGTTACTTAATTACAATCACACGCTCTAAAACTTAATAAAATGAATAATATAGACTTCAATTACAATAAACTCTAAACTAATCTTGATTTGAAGTTTTCAACAGTCCGGAGTATGATTTTCCTGAAATGTTAGTACAAACAAGAGCATAAAAATTCTTTAAAAATATGTTAGAAAAATAATAATCAATGCAATAATATTTGGAATCATAAAAAATATACAAGTTGCAAGAATATGAACAATCAAGAACTAAGTAGCAACTATCTCAAAAATCTCCCCCTTTTTTTATAATGATAAAATAATTATTGTTTGAATAAAATTGAATACCCTAAAATTCTCCTTAACTCCCCATAAATGAATAAACATGTGAATAAAAGGGAATTCCTTTAAGAACAAATCAATTTTTTTTTTAATTTTTCAAAAATGACAAAGCACAAAAGCAAAACACAAACAACATTCAAAAGCAAAACACAAAACATCAAACACAAATAACATACAAAAGTAAAACTCAAAATAATTAAACACAAATATTATTCTCCCCCTTTTGATAACAACAAAAAAAGGAAGAAAAGAAAGTTGAAATGAAAGAAGTCATATGAGAAACCTTAATAATTGATCTTGAAATATATTGAAATGTAATTGTAATAACAAGATTAATGTCCATTGGATAAAAATAAAGATTCAAAATATTTAAATTAATGTCTAACATAGATAAGAAAAATTAATCAAGGACATGAAATATTCTAGACAATTAGATAAGGAGAATTATTGCAAAAGTGACGAAATAAAGATTAGTTAAATTCAATTTTCAATATAAAACATAATTGAAGATTAGATTGATTTGAATTTGAAGATGAAATGATAGAAGAAAGAACATATTTAATTGGCGATATTGCACATCTTTTCAAATATATGTGGCACACTTTATGCATCTTTTTGTATTTGGGCTAATTTTGTGCTTCTTTTCAATTTGTGATCCATTGCATGTTTCGATTTTTGTACATTTCTTTTAAATACACCCTTTTTTTTAATTGATCTTTTCAAAATCAATCATCTAAAAAATAAAATTTCTCTAATATTATATTAAAATGAGAAATAAAAAATAATAATATATCAAAATTTCAATAATAATATTTAAATTATATTTGCCTAAAAGGAACATGAAATTGATAGCCTAAACTTGATCTAGTTATGAGTTAACTTAAATTTTTGAAAAAAATAGATTTTATAATGAAATTAATTTTTGTATTGCACTTTAATTTATAACACTTTTTAGATTAATTAAGACAGGATTCACATATAAGTAAACTTACATTTCATAACACAGTAGAAGCAAATTGAAGCACAATTGATATCAATTTAAAGATAAAATATATTGAAGCACAATTGATATCAAATCATAGTAGCAAAAACAACATAACAACATCAACATAAAATCTAAACAGGAATAAGTACACAAATCACTAAAATCATCACTAAGATCATTAAATCTCAAAGGACTGGCAAAGACAATACCAAAGAAGTACATCTAGAACTATGAGGGGCTCTAGTCTAGAGGAGGAGGTTGGTTGAAGATAGAAAAATAGCTATTCATCATAGCTATATTACTGTTCACCAATTCAAACTGTCCTCAAATCCAACCCATATCGTGCTGGTACTATACATCCTGTTAGTTAAGTTGAGTCTTAATTTGATTAAAATGTTGTTAAAAATGACTTTCTAATCAGTCAAAATGTTAGATCATCTCCTGAAGTTAGATCCCTGAGCAGATGTAGGTGCTCCCCCTTCTTCCTCAGTATCCTCACTTGAATAGTCATTTTTCCCAAAAAGTGCTCAAAATGAAGCATTGGTGAAGTAGATTAGTAATTCAAGTGGATTCTCATGATGAACAATATTGTACTTCTTTTCTAAAATATAGGTCACTAAATGTCTTAAAGCAATATTCTTCTTCCTTTTATGAGATGCATGCCCAATTTCATAAAAATTATGAATATAATAAAGAATGAGTTGGGCTTCATCTATTGGTTGTCCAGTCATGATAAGATAGGTAATAGTGGATAGAAGAGGAGCAATGTTTATGCGATCACCAGCCTTAGGATTGATTGAAGTTCTAAGGACATGCTGAATGATCCTTGCATTTTGATGTAAGGTATAGACACTAGGCAAATGACCTATTTGAGCAACCCCTCCAAGAACTTTATTTATTTTAGACCAATCAAAATTAGATTTGGAGGTCAATGTGGGTGATATAATTCCTTGAGTTCTTAAATGTAGAAAGGTTCCTAGATCTTCCTTCGTTATTTCTACCCATTTTTTTTAGTACATATGATCTTATCATACTCTCATCCTCACTAAAAGTCATGTTTGCCAAGAAGTAGTGATAGGTTTCTTTATTATAGGTATAGATTAAAGTCAGAATGAAGGAAAATTAGATTGAGGAAAAAAGAGGCATTACTTGAAAGTGGATATCTTCTTGGAGTAAGAGTATAGAAGGAGTGATTTTAGTAGAGACAAACCAAAAGTAAGAATCCTCATTTGCTCTAGATAGAAATTTTTTATCTCCACTCCTGGAAGACAATCCTTTAGTGACTCTAACACGCTTGCTAGAATTGGCTATTTCTTAGGATGAGAAGGATTAGAAGAGGTTATTGAAGTGAATGAAAATGAATTCTAAAGCCCTCCAATTTAAAGAAAAATGATCATTCGTACATATGAAAAACAATTTTGTATAGTACGATAGTGTTGCAGATCTATGGTCAATGATTTTGATGATAGCAAACATTCTTATTTCTATACAATTGCCTTTTGTACTAACATTTCAGGTCCACACGATCAGACTGCAATTTGTAACTAGCTCAAGATTGGGTAGACATGGTCTGAGTCAGTTTGTATACTTTTTCCTTTCTTGAGTCTGCTGTATTTAGTTTGACACCTGATGATTTGTAACTTGAAATATTTTCTATTGTTCCCTAAAGAGTTCTTTTTTGGTAACATCGTCCGGGACGATATTTATATCGTCCTGGATGATCTGTCCAAAAATAGAAACCCTAATTAGGGCATCCTCATTAAGGCAGCCATCATGAGCTGATCGGCCTGGATGATACCTGTATTGGCCCGGACGATAGTCTTAATTCAGAAAGAATCAACCGCCATAATAAGTTTAGGAATTCTTTGTTTTAGGAAATCGGCCAGGATGATATTTATATCATCCAGGCCGATCTAACTGAATTATGCCTAAATTGATCTGGTATCTTTGTAAAGCATTAATGGTTGATTGATACTATCACATCGTCCGGGACGATCGCAGGATCGGCCAGGACGATGTCCTGGACAATTTACATCAGACAGCTCAAATTCAGGGCGACGATCAGGATGATTGAAATAGGTTTTAAACTAATCGGCCTGGACGATCGTGATATCGACCAGGACGATGTGACCAATTTTCTTCTGATCGTCCCAAATCGTCCCGGGCTGATGAGCTGAAATTGTACTGATCGTATAGGACGATATGGATATCATCCTGGACGATAATGTCGGCAACTTGCATTAATGAGCTTGTTTTTGAAAATTCGTTAGGGATGTTAGGCCCTCTTGAACATAGTCCCAAGCTAATTAGAAAGAGAGGTGATTTGGAAAACTATAAAATCAAGGATAAAACTCCAAACCAAAATCACCACAATCAAAGTGCGGAAATTAAAATGCGGAAACAGTAAAAAGAAAGAACACACCAAATTTATAGTGGTTCAGTCAAACCTTGACCTACGTCCACTCCTTGGAGGCACCCCCAAAGTATTGCACTAAACTAGTGTCTCTCCTTTAGCCACCCACAGGCGTAGGCGAGAGAAGCCTTACAAAATCACTCAACTCCCCCGGATATGCACGGAGTCGCCGTCTTTGATACCAAAAGACTTCTCCTTTGTGAACTTACCTCAGAGACAAGCCTTTGAATCGATGGTACTAAGGTGCGAGTTCGCTCGGAGCAACCGTGTGGAACCCCCTCCACACTCACCTTGATCCCCCCTCACAGGAGTCTTCCCCTCTCTCAAACTCAACCTTTCTACTCTCCTTTCAAGCTCTCTCTTTCTAGTTTCCCCCACAAGAACGAGTTATATATGGCTACCAAAGACACTTACAAAAGTGCTTGCCATAGCTTAAATAGAAGCTCAAAATGAGCTCATTAATGCAAGTTGCCGACATTATCGTCCAGGCCGATAGCATATCGTCTGTACCGATCAGTACAAATTAAGCTCTAGCCGGGACGATTTGAGACGATCAGAGAAAATTGGTTACATCGTCCAGGCCGATCACGATCGGCTGCCGATTAGTTCAATAGATGCAATCATCCTGCAGCATCGCCCGCTGTTTTTGTAGTGGCCGATGTAATCACCCAGGCCATCGTCCAGGCGATCATGCGATCGTCCCGGACGATGTGATCGTATTAATTAACCATTAATGCTTCAAAGATACCAGAACATTTAGGCATATTGAGTTAGATCGTCCTGACGACAATAATATCGTCCTGGCCGATTTCTAAAACAAAGAATTCCTAAACTGATTATGGCGGTTGATTCTTTCTGAATTGAGCTTATCGTCCTGGCTGATTAAGTATCGTCCAGGCCGATCAGATGACGGCTGCCTTAATGAGGATGCCCTAATTAGTTGTTCTCATTTTGACAGATCGTCCAGGCCGGATATTAATATCGTCCGGGATGAGTTACCAAAAATAGAAATATATAGGGAGCAAGAGAATTTCTACCAAGTTTATAGCCACAACTAAATACAACAGACTCAAGAAAGGAAAAGGTTACAACTGACTCAGACCTAATCTAACCAAATCTTGAGCTGGTTCCAAGATTAAGTCTGCATTCGTGTGGACCTAAAATTTAGCACATCTTTGCG